>NW_024704742.1:130215795-130437171 GCF_018977255.1 Callorhinchus milii
GCCCGCGAGCCGCATTCGGCCCGGCGGGTGATTTTTTTNCCGGCCCACGACCATTTCCAACATTCCAGCTTCCATTCTCTCCCTCCCTGGTGACCGTCCTCTCACGGCAATGCCAGGAGCCGGAGGTTTGGGGGACCCATGCCGGAGAGTGGAAATAACATCGGCCATTGCTACAGTGTGTACTGGAGCCGTATACAACCGCGCCAGCTCCGGCCACTGCACATAGTGAAAACACTACGCAAACTACTGCAGATGCTTGAAATCTGAAACAAAAACAGAAGTCGCTGGCAACACTCAGCAGGTCAGGCAGCATCTACGGAGAAAGGAAAGTGAGGCAACGTTTGGGGTCCACGACCCTTCATCAGAACTGGGGCATTTTGGGAGGGAGAGGTTTTTAAGGGCTGACAGTGAGGGGGGAGGCAGGGCAAGGAAGACAAAGGAGAAAATGGGGAAAAAGACAAGGGATGATGTGTTAAAGAGGTGTTAATGATGCAAAACAAAGTGGGATGGAAATTGCAACAAAAAGTAGGCAGACCAGAGAGAGGAAAGGTGTGTCTGGGACCCAGATGATGTGGTAATGGTCACAGAAGAGGGAGAGGGGGAAGATGAGCTGTTACGGTCTGAAATTGTTGAAATCAATATTGAGGACAGAGGGCTGTAAGGTCCCTATCAGATAAATGAGGTACTGTTCCTCGAGTTTGCACTGTGGCTCATTGGAACAGTGTAGGAGACCATGGATGGAAAGATCAGAGTGCGAGTGGGAGGGACAGTTGAAGCGCCAAGAACCCGGAAGCTCAGGGTTGTGCTTAGGACAGAACGGAGGTGTTCAGCAAATTGGTCACCCAATCTGCATTTCGCTGTAGAGGAGACCACAACGTGAGCAGCGATGGTGGTAGTACATGTAAATCGCTGTCTCATTTAAAATCTGTGTTTGCGGCCCTGCATAGTGGTATGGGAGTAGGTGAAAGGGCAGGTATTGCATCTCCGGCGCTGGCATGGGAAGGTATCTGGGGGAGGAGAGCAACTGTTGGTGGTGATGGAGGAATGAACCAGGGAGTCACAGAGGGAACAGTCCCTTTGGAATGCTGAGAGGGGAGGAAAAGATATGTTTAGTGGGTGGATCACGCTGGAGGGGCCGGAAATGGCAGAGAATTATTTGTTGAATGTTGGGGCTGGTGGGCTGGTGGGGTGGGGTCTAGTCCTGGAGTTCAGGGTGGAGGCAGAGAGGTAGAGTTGGGTGTCAACTGCATACATGTGGAAATTTACCCCATGTCTGCGGATGATGTCACCAAAGGGGAGTATGTAGAGGGTGAAGAGGAGGGGACCAAGGACAGAGCCCTGAGGTACACTGCACGAGACAGTGAGGGGACTGGAGGAGGAGCTGTTTGCCGCGACGAAGTGGAGGCGGTGTGAAAGGTAGGACCTGAACCAGTCAAGGACAGAGCCTTGAAGGTTGAGGTGGGAGGAGAGGCGGTGGAGGAGGATTGAGTGTTCCACGGTGTCAAAGGCGGTGGAGAGGTCGAGGAGCACAAGGAGGCAGAGGGAACCTTGGTCACACATGGTCAGGATGTCATTTGTGACCTTGACCAGAGCAGTTTCTGTGCTATGGGCAGCATGGAAACCCGATTGGAGGGGCTCATGGAGGGAGTGAGAGGAGAGGAAAGAGCGAAGCTGGGAGGCAACGGCTCTCCCAAGGACCTTGGATAGGAAGGTTAGATTTGAGATGGGCCGGTAGCTAGATAGCTGTGATGGGTCGAGGGAAGGTTTATTTAGGGTGGGGGTGATGATGGCTGTTTTGAGCGGGGAAGGAACAGTGCCAGATGACAGGGAGAGATTAATGATGTCCGTGAGTAGTGGGGCAAGGAGGTGGAGCTGAAATTTAAGGAGAGGGGTAGGGATGGGGTCGAGGGAGCAGGTGGTGGACTTCTTGGAGGTTACCATGTTTAAGACAGAGGAGGGGGTAACAGGTTCAAAGGTGTGGAAGGAGGGATGGATAATTGTCGGATGGGTAATTGTGTGGGGTGGGGGTAGGGAGGGGTTGGAAGTTGGGAGGGCAGTGGCAGCTGAGCAGATTCCCTCAATTTTGGACTCGAGGAAGTTCAGCATTTTCTCGCAGTGAGAGTCAGAAGTATCCGCGAGGCGTGTCGGGGAAGGCGGAGGAGCCGATTAATGGTAGAGAACAGGAGCCTGGGATTGCCTTTCACCTCCAGGATTAAGCTGGAATAGAAGGATGCTTTGGCTGAGGCGAGAGCGGAGCGGTAGTTCTTGATGAGGTCCAGCCAGATGTAGCAGTGGACCGTTAGGCCGGATTTGAACCAAGTGCGTTCAGCAGACCGCACCTGGCCCTTAAGCAAGTGGAGGTGACTGGAGGACCAGGTTGAGGATCGAGAATAGGAAGCAGTTCGGGAGGTGAGGGGGGCAAGGCTGTCGAGTGTGGTGGAGAGGGTGCTGTGGAGAAGAGTGAATGCAGCGAGTGGGTTGTTGCAAGAGGTGGGCCAGAGGGGGAGGAGATCAGAGGACTCTAGGGCAGCAGAGAAAGATGCGGGGAGACCTTCTTCCATGGGTGGTAGAAGATGGTGGTAGGTTTGGGGGCAGTGGGAGAGGGATATGGAAGTTGAGGGAGATGAAATGGTGGTCAGAGATGGCCTTATATATAATAATAATAATAGTGATGGTGACATCCGAGACGCTGAGGCCCCGAGTGATCACCAGGTCGAGCGGGTGACCATGGGTGTGGGTAGCAGAGCGGATATAATAATAATAATAATAATAATCCTTGCATTTGATATAGCGCTTTTCACGTCGGGAGGACGTCCCAAAGCACTTCACAGAACACACTGTAAAGTGAATTGACTGTATATTTGTGGGCGAACGCAGCAGCCAATTGCGCACAGCAATGTCCCACAAACAGTCGTAGATTGAAAATGACCAATTTATTATTGTTTTTGGTTTTGGAGGAATTATTATTAGCCGTGTGGAGTAAGGAAACTTGCCCAAGGTTTCGTCCTGCCTGGAATTGAACTCAGGTCTCTCGCTTGCAAACCGAGTGCTCTAACCACTGAGCTACAGGACTCCACAAAGGAGGACGGTAAAGTAAGAGGATTTTCAGAGAGAGGTGGGCGGGATGGCAGAGGATGAGGTGTTCGAAGGAGGGGAACGAGCCTGTGGAGTAGGGGGATAGGGCAAGTGACACCCTGGATATGAGTGCCATACCACCGCCACGATGGTTGTGGCGTGGGGTATGGTGGTAGGTGTAGCCGGGTGGTGTGGCCTCAGTGAGGGGGAAGGTGTCACCTGGGGTGATCCAGGTTTCTGTTAGTGCCATGATGTCAATGTTCTCATCGAGGATGAGTTCATTGATGGCCAGGATCTTGTTGGAGATGGAGCGGACATTTTGAAGTCCAATGTGGAGTGGACAGTTGGCAGGGGGATGTGTGGGATGGGAGGGGGTAGTGGAATGGTTGAAAGGGAGGGTGGGGGTGCAGATAAGGGAGGAGAGGTTAGCCTCCAGGGTCAGGGTCTGGGGTGGCTTGTGGCAGTAGTGGGGAATGAGGCAGTCGGCTGGACAGCCAGCGCCGACTGCTGCGATGAGCCCGGCGGAGGATTCCCAGACTGGAGCAGAGGGAGGCAATGGGGGGGTCAAACAGAGATAAAAGGCGGGGGGGGGGGGGGGGGGGGGGGGGGGGGGGGGGGGGGGGGGGGGGGCCAGCTCGGGGGGGGGGGGGTAGCCAAGATGCGCACGCTGGGACAAGGGGGGGGGGGTTTGGCAGGACATTGTCAGCCTGGGGGGGGGGGGGGGGGGGGGGGGCTAGTGGCACATAGTGGGGAGGGTGCTCATTGCGGATAGCAACGAGCAGCCCGCAGGGGAAGGACTGGGCAGACAGACAGACAAACAGACAGAGGGTGGGAGGGAGGGAGACAGACAGACAGACACTGGTACAGGCTGTACTATCCTGTACTATACTAATCAGTAGGTGGCATCAGGGATTCAAACCTGGCGGGCGGAAGTGACGTGGAAAATCTGGAGGTCTAAAATTGCGGCTCCCCCTGACCGGTAATGGCCGCCGCTCGATCCCCGAGACACCCGCCCCACCTCAAGGTCCACGAGACCCCCGGCCCGGCCGGCAGTTACCGGCCCCTGCCTCTAGCTAACGAGTAGGTCCGGAACAAAGAGTGTTCCAGATGGCCAACAAGCGTAGCTGGGACCCATGCGGGTTCCCATAGCAACACCTTTTACTTGGAGGAAGTAGTTGGAGTTGAAGGTGAAGTTGTTCAATGTCAGAACAAGTTCAGCCAGGCGCAGGAGGGTGGTGGTGGATGGAGATTGGTTAGGCCTCTGTTCGAGGTGGAAGCGAGGGCCTGAAGGCCATCCTTGTGGGGGCTGGAGGTGCAGAGGGACTTGAACATCCATTGTGAATAGGAGGCGGTCAGGGTCTGGGAACTGGAAATTGTTGAGGGCGTCAGAAGAGTCAAGGATGTAGGTTGGTAGGGCCTGGACAACAGGAGCAAACATGGAATCCAGATATGAGGACTGCACATAGTGACCGCTTGGCTGATTGGGAGAGAAAGAGAGATTAAGAAACGGGAAGAGAAGAGAGGGATTGAGAAGGGGGAGATAGGAGAGGGATTGAGAGAGTGGAAGGGGGGAACAAAGAGAGGGAGAGAGAGGAGGATTGAGGGAGGAAGAGAGAGGGGGGTGGAGAGAGGGGACATGGAGGGATTGAGAGAGGAGAGAGAGAAAGAGGGGGGAGATGGGATGGGGGAGGCAGAGGAGAAGCAATAGGGATATGGGGGGAGGGAGAGGGTAGATTGGGAGGGAGAGGGGAGATGGGGGGACTGAGAGAGGGGGAGAGAAAGGGGGGAGAGAGAGTGTTTGCATGAGAGAGAGATAGACTGTGAGAGAGAGGAAGAGAGAGAGTGAGAGTGGGGGAGAGAGAGTAATTCACCAAGAATGGGAGAGCAGAGAAAGAGATTCAGAGTGGGAGAGGGGCGGGAGGGGGAGATTGAGAGAGAGAGGGGGGAAGAGAGCAGAGTGAGAGAGACATTCATTGCATCAGCCACTAGGCGGCATCATTAACCTTCACATTTCATCTGGGTCAGGGCAGACGCCAGCCATCCAGCAGCCACTCTCAGTGAGATTGTTAATTTAGCGCTTAGTGGTTCTCTGGACTTTCAGGCTCTGTCTATTGGGTTAAGACTTTCCACACACTCACTCACAACATCACAAGATTAGTTTGGATAATGACAGCTCTTCTGCCCGTCCGATCTCATCTCCCCAGAACACCCACCCAACCTTACCCTCATCCACAGCTCGGATGCAAACTCCTCATTCTCACCTCATCTCTGTGTCAGATGGTTGTGGGTTAAAACTCCATGTTGGGATGTTGAACTCACATAGTCTAGGCTGACACGCTAGTGAAGTCCTGGGAGCGTGTTGCATTGTTGGAGGTGCAGTCTTTCATATCACACATTGAATCATTAAAGATTATGGGACTACTTGAAAAGGGAATGGAGTTTCTCCTGTTGGTCCTGGCCAAGAATAACCCAGATAAAATTGATCACTTTCTCAATGGCTGTTTGTGGGACATTGTTGTATGCAAATTGGATGCCGTGTTTGCCAAAACAAATACCCAGTCACACCACTTTACAGTATGTCCTATGAAATGCTTTGAGATATTTCAGCAACATGGAAAGGTGATATATCAAATGCAAGAGTTTTTTTTGTTACTATTGCTTATTGTTTCCACTTGAAAAACTTCCCATCCTACAGTTGTTGTTGTTGAGATCCTCACCCCTTAGCAGGTCGCAGAGGTAGGGAGGAGCAAGGATTAGAAAGAACTTGCATCTTTATATTATGAAATATTTCCAAGAAAGAAGGCGATAGAACGATCTTCAATTATTATCAAGTGTAGTAACTGGCTTCTGCAGACAAACATTTTGCCAGCAATATCTCACAGACAGCAATAAGGTGAATGACCGATTAATCAGGGTTTTTATTGGGCAGGACACATTGTTCTTATCAATAGAAAAACACAATAATAACTTGTACATATACAGTACATTTCAAGTAAGATAACAAGCAATAGAAACACAATACAGGGACTGTGTGGAAATCTGAGCACCGTGGAGGGGAGGAGGGGGTGTGGAGGGAGGAGAAGGAAGACCTAGAGGTAAGTTTCGACAACCACAAGGGAGGGAGGGAGGGAGGTTTAGGGTGGGCGCTCCACAGATCATGGACATAGTGCCAGGAAGCACTTGCATCTTAACCCTTGCCCTAATTGGCAGAAAAGCACTTGTTTCTGTGCCTTGCTTCGTACTGAATCTTTAGTCAGGTTAGTATCACACCAACAACAACATGTGTTGACGTACGACTTTTATATAAAGGAACGTCTCAAAACACGACTCATAGCTGCTTGCAAGCTGTTGGGTGTGGTTACATAAATATTTGTTCAGGCAGCTATACGTACTTGGGATTCCTATGAGTGGAAAAACAAAGGTCTGAATAACATTGTCAAATAATTTGGGCATATAAACAAGCCCTGTTGAATTTGAAGACGATCACATTTAATGTAAACGTGAAGAGACCCTCCTCTTCGACCGAGCCTTCAGTCACCCTCCTTCCCCCCACTGACCTCCACCCTCCCCGATCCCGACCCCCAGCTCGGGTTCGAAACACTGACTGACCAGCGTCTTCGGACGTCCCCTCGAAGTGAAAGGTGCTATACAAATGTAATTGTTGTTGTTGTTGTAAATGCAATTATTTGTTCAAGGAAACCAGGAAAGCATTACTCCAGTAGCTAATCAAATCAACTGAGACATGAAACTGAGGAACAACTTTCAAGTCCGTTGCTATACTTTCTCTCAAAAACAATTTTTTTTCCCCAAAAGTTTGAATTTTTTATTACTCACTCTTTACGAAATGTTGTCAGTGTGGCTCAGTCGGTAGCACTCTCTCCTCTGGGGCGGAGAGTTGTGGGTTCAAGCCCTAAATCAGGAAATTAGTTCAGACCCTAAACTGACACCACTGGAGAGCGAGCACTCACTACATTGTTGGAAATAGTAAATTAATCCTCTCAGGCCTTCACTTCTTTAAGGAAACAAGCACTTTGTTGAAACATCTCAAAGCACTTCACAGAATATACTGTAAATTAAATTGACTTTGTGGCCAAAATATCTCAGTATTTCTGGGGGGGAGGGGGTTAAGACTGCTGCATTGTCAGAACTCTTGTGTTTTGTATGACAAAAAACAGTCATTGGGTTTGACAGTATAACTACAGCAGTTTGAGACATTTCGATATGATCAGGTGCTGGAATAAAATGCAATCTCCTCCTCTAACTCCATTGGCCTGAAGAACAGTGAGCTAGTTGCATTTTGAATCTATGTCAATCTCTCATTAATTACCCTCTATTTTTTAAAACAAAATATATATTTATTAATAAATAGAATATATATTTACACTTGTCTCAAGGAAGAAAATTCCACTGACAGAAAGAAGAAAATGCAACACATTAGTATCCCATTACACGGTGGTTGTGTCTTGTTCCTTGTTTCTTGGCTATCAATCCCCCAAATAAAACTGGTCATTCACTTCATGGATGTGTGTGGAACCTTGGTGTGTGCAAAATGGGAGCCACGTTCGCCTACACATACACAGTCACTACACTTTACAGGAACTATGTGAAGTGCTTTGACAATATATGCCCTAAGACATTTAAAGATGACAATTAAATATTAAATATTCAAAAAAGTAAATCTGTTTTGAATTCACAGATCATAAATTTACCTGAATGTAATAATAATAAACCTTGCATTTGATGTAGCGCTTCAATACTTTGTTGAGACCTCTCAAAGCGCATCACAGAATACACTGTAAATTGAATTGACTTTGTGGGCAAAACATTCAGTATTTGGGGGGTGGGAGGAGAGGGCGTGAAGAGTGCAGCATTGTCAGAACTATTATGCTTGGCAAAAACAGGCATTGCATTTGACAGTAATTACTGTAAAGCAATTTGAGGCATTTCGATCTGATCAGGTATAAAATGCAATCTCCTCCTGCAACTCCATCAGCCTGAACAACAGTGAGTGTGGATCAAAGGCTGTAGATGGCGACTCAGCAGTTAAAATTCTTGGCGATGACGTTTTAGAAACTGTAGTTTCCTTATCGAAACACGCAAGGCTTCTATATATAGACATGTCTATTAGAGCTGAACCATTTCCTGGTTGCTGTGCAGTGCTGTGCAGTGAGTGAGTGAGAGCGGAGTCGCAGCGTCACAGACAGTGAAGCAGCAGATAGACGTGTCTGCGCTTGTCTCCAGCAGGGAATCAGCACAGTCACTACACCTCAGCCCCATAAAGAGAGGAGTCCCACATCATCCCACATATAAACCCCACCAGAGAGACGCACACACACAGAGACACACAGACAGACACACACACAGACAGACACACAGACAGACAGAGAGTCACTGAAGGAGACAGTAGAGGACCTTATTGTTGACAATGGTGGGAAGCCCAAGACACAGAATGAATGGTTACTTGAGGTCAACTGGACCCAGTGCTGAAGCTGAACCCAGAGCGGCTCCACCAAAGGGTAACTATCCTCTCTCACACTTACACACTTTGTTTATTCGGAAAAACAAATATTTTGGGAAGGGAAAAAAAGTATTTGTTTTAAAGCCCTAATTCTTTTTTTTCTTTCTGTTATTATGAATGACTCTCATCGCTTCCTTTGCGTTCAGGGTGGGGTTGGTGGGGGCAATAGAAGTTGTGGGTTTGCTTGTAATATATATAATGTAATGTAATAAATTATAGAAATTTACAGGACAGAAGGAGGCCATTCAGCCCATTGAGTCTGCACCAGCTCTCAGAGCAAGGTGTTCATTCAATCCCACTGCGCTGCCTTATCCCCATATCCCATCAAGCCTCTATCATTCATTTACCTGTCCAGCTCCTGCATGAAACCCACAAAGGACTTTACCTCTACCACCTTGCTTGTATTATTGCTACGTTTGTATTCTTACCACACAGCCCAGCGAGGAAACTCAAGTTGTTGATGTTTTGTGTTTTTAGCTCCAGATCCGAACGCTATCAAGGAGTGCGCGATGAGGATGAGGATGATTGGAGACCTGTGCAACTTTCTCCAGGTGATGGTGAATACCTTGAGGAGCGCCCTGAGATGACCCTTCACCTGATGACCCAAAGCCCAGACAAAAAGGAGAGAGAAAAAAACACAACTAAAGAAAAAAGAGGAGTCGTTTAGAGATTTTCGATTGTTTTCCTCACCCTCATTTCCCCCCGGGAGCTTTCTTTTCTCACTGGATGTGATGTTGGTGTAAAACAATCTAGGCGGGAAGTCGCCTTTGAAATGAGTTTCCAGTACAGACAGATATAGCGGAGGTTTGGATCCTGTTTTGTGTGGGAGGATTAAAAAAAGTAAAGCCGCCCCTCCACCCCACTGGGGTGAGGCTGTCCTTTTGGTTTTGATACGGAGAGAGATGGAGTGCGTGGAATTCTCAGTTGGATTTGGATACTCTTAAGCACGGTGATGGGTTTCCACACCTGGCTGACCAAACAAGGAGAGAGAGAGAGAGAGAAGTCCCTGCTATCTATCTGTCTATCTGGTCTGTCTGTCTATCGTTTGACACAGAAGTTATGTGAGGGTCGGAGTTATTCAATTACGTGTGTACTCGAGGAAGAGGTTTAGTCTTACAGCACACAAGTCGATGTGTTACGGTATTGTGTGTGGGTGGCGAGATTTTTAAAAAAAATGTAAGCGCAAATTGTGAGATGGCTGTTGGCAAAAATGTAAACCATAATATAACTCGGGAAGACTTTGTCAGCCAGGATATATATATACATTATATATAATATATACATTATATATATAGGGAGAGAGCGCGCATTCCATTTCCAGACACAAGGACATTTCCATATTTAAGAACATCGTATGTGGAAGTCTCCGTCTGATTTGGATACTCTTAATAAGAGCAAGGTGATGACAGGTACATGTTTGCAAACTAATGGAGGGTGCTCTTGGGCTGTTTTGCAAAAGCACGTTTTGATAATGTGTTGCTTCTATAGATAGGTATCAAGGTTATTTTTTGTAACTTCTCCATGTAAAAACTGTAATACTTTGTGTCCCGCAGTAGTGCTAAACTACCTTAACGCTGTAATGGCTTTCTGCTTGTAGCAACATGTTAAATAAACCTACCATCATTCCATTTTCTTTTGTGAGTAGATGTGATTCATTAGAACATGTGATTTTGACAAGTGGATACCATTATATTTCAAATAAATCAGTGCTGAATTATTAACTGCGACCTCTGGTTTTCAATCAAACAACCCAGTGGTTTGTCCACTGTCAATTTTGGTTTTATTTTCACATAGTTTTGCTTCATACACTTCTCAAATAAAAATTTGGATCCATTTCTGAATCTTGATCTACCTGCCTATCCTCCTGGATAGGGGAAGGCAAGTGGGGGTCTTCTTGGAGCTGAGCGTGCTCCAAGGTGACATGCTTGGCAACAGAATGTCAGAATCAACCCATACCCCTGTGGCGGTCTCAGTAGCCCCATTCCTGAGCCAGACAGGTCTACAATACTCCAGGGCACTGCTGATGACAGCCCAGCCAGCCTGTCTCATTGGCAGGATAAGTTGATTGGAAAGGTAGATTAGTCATTGAGGCAAGAATTCTTCTCACTCGGCTCCTGTTAACCCTGTAAGTCAAAACCCTAATGGGTAGGGTTGCCTGAGCAGAACTAGCAATGGGAAGCTTGCCAGACAGTGCTCTTAATAGAAAGCTGCACAGTTTTGGCTGATTAAACTCCAACAGAATCCTAACAGAAACAGTCCTGGTCAAAAAGACAAAGACATTCTGTCCATCTGTGACCAGGGCTCCCTTTGCCTCCTCGTCCTCCTTGACCTCTCTGCTATCTTCAACACCGTCGACCACTCTATTCTCATCCACCGCCTCTCCTCTCACCTCAACCTTCATGGTTTTGTCCTTGACTTGTTCAGATCGTACCGCTCACACCGCCTCCACTTCACCTTCACAAACGGTTTCTCCTCTATCCCCCGGAACATCTCGTGCGGCATTTCTCAGGGCTCTGTCCTTGGTCCCCTCCTCTTCAATATCTATCTGCTCCCTCTTGGTGACATCATCCGCAGACATGGAGTCAACTTCCATATGTATGCGGATGACACCCAACTGTACCTCTCTGCCTCCACCTTTGACTCCAGGATCACTGCTGTGCTGACAGAATGTCTGTCAGACATCAAGTTCTGAATGAGGGCTAACTTTCTTCAGTTGAATGTCAACAAGTCCGAGGCTCTCCTGATTGGGTCCCGTCAGCGTCTCCTCACCTCAGGCACTGACAGCATCACCATCCATGGTTGCACACTCCACCTTCCATTGACCTTGCTAAACCAGTCCGGAACCTTGGGGGCTTATTTGACCCTTAACTATCCTTTCTACCCCACATCTGCGCCATGACACGCTCTGCCTTTCCCCACCTCCGCAACATCGCCCGACTCCGCCACTGTCTCACACCGCAGGCTGCCAAAACCCTCATACATGCTTTCATTACATCGAGTTAACTATGCAAACTCACTGCTTGTCAGCCTCCCCAACTCCTCCCTCCATAGGCTGCAGATCTCTCGCTCACTAGGCACCGTGATCCTATCACCTCCATCCTCGCCCGACTGCACTGGCTTTCCATCACACAGAGGATACAGATCAAGATCCTGGTCCTCACCTTCAAAGCCCTCCATGGTCTTGCTCCCCCCTACTTCTGTGACCTCCTAACACCCTACCATCCTGCTTGCTCCCTCCGCTCAGCGGGCTCTGGACTGCTTTACGTCCCCCGACTCGCTCTCCCTACTCTTGGCGGGTGGGCCTTCTGCCACTCTGCCTCTACCCTCTGAACTCCATCCCGCAGTCCCTCCACCTTGCCCCCTCCCTTGCATCCTTCAAAACCCACCTCAAAACCCTCCTCTTCAACCGTGCCAGACTACGGCACTACCTCACCCCTCACGCTGCTGAAACTCTGGTTCACGCCTTTATCACCTCAAGGCTGGACTATGGGAAATCTCTCCTCGCCGGCCTTCCCGCCACCTCCCTCCACAAGCTGCAGGTCATTCAGAACTCTGCAGCTCGTGTACTGTCCCGCACCAGGCTTCGGGACCACATCACTCCCACCCTCGCTCGCCTCCACTGGCTCCCCATCCCCCAGAGGATCGAATTCAAGATCCTCATCCTCACCTACAAGGCCATTCACGGCCTTGCTCCCTCCTACCTCTCCAACCTACTATCCCCCTACCTACCTGTCCGTACCCTCCATTCCTCCGGCTCCAGTCTGCTCCACGTCCCCCGCCCCAACCGCCCTACCATCGGTGATCGGGCCTTCAGCCTCTCAGCCCCCAGGCTCTGGAACTCCATCCCCCAGTGCCTTCGCCGCCTCCTCCCTTTCCTCCTTCAAGGCCGGTCTCAAAACCTTTCTCTTTGACCGAGCCTTCAGCTCCCCTCTCGACTCTCTTCCCCCTCCTCGCTCCCTCCCTTCCCTCCCCTCACCCTGACCATTTCCCCCCTCCTTGCTCCCTCCCTTCCCTCCCCTCACCCTGACCATTTCCCCCCTCCTCGCTCCCTCCCTTCCCTCCCCTCACCCTGACCATTTCCCCCCTGCTCGGGTCATGACCCAACTGTGCAGCGCCTTGGGATGTCCTCCTGACGTGAAAGGCGCTTTATAAATGGAATCTTGTTGTTGTTGTTGTTATTGTGCTTTTGATGTCCCTGCTTCCCCTCCTGCTCTCCATACTCCCCAACCCTGACCTCCTGCTCAGGTCAGAAACTCTTGTCTGTCCAGCACCTTGGGACGTTCTCCCGACGTGAAGGTGCTTTGTAAATGTAATTATGTTGTTGTTGTTGTTGCATTCTACTCCATACAGGTAAACTTGAATTAATAGGTGGCATAGGTGCATATGTAAAACTTGGCCTGATTTGGATATTCTTGTCAGACCAAAATCAAAACCTTTTGCAGTTCAGGATTTTGCATTAGGTTCACAGAGGGTGGTGTTATGAGACAGTCTTCAGTGAGACAGGCCTCAAATTCTACTTTTGTCTGAAAATTTAAGAGAGTGCAGAACTATCAAAAATTCTTAAATTCTGTCTGATTATGGAAGCAGATTTTCATCTAACTTACATCTAAGAATTTTCAACAATTCTACCCCATCTCAACATTTTAAGACAAATGGCCTAGGGTTTAGAGAAAGTTTGGATCTTACATTTGCAGTGGTTTCAATGATTGAATCTAATTGACGGTTTGTTGTACTGTATCATCTATTCGATGCCACTGTTTCTCAACAATTGGGCTAAGGAATGGACTGACCCAGTAATAACCTCCTGGACAGTTCATACAAGCAACCTCTTTAGATTTTAATCCCAATTTAGATCGTCCCCTCCCTTGCCTCCTTCAAGACCCATCTCAAGACTGTCCTCTTCCACTGTGCTTTCATCTCCCTGCATCCCCCATGCCTTCCACCCACTCCAACCCCAACCCCAGCTTGAGTCCGAAACACTGACTGTCCAGCACCCTGGGACATCCTCCCGATGTGAAAGGTGCTATACAAATGTAATTTTGCTGTTGTTGTTCATCCACCCTCTCCATTACTTCATCAAAAAAACTCTTTTATCAGGTTTGTTAGACACGATTCGCGTTTAACAAATCCGTGTTGGCTGTCTTTTATTAACCCATATTTTTCGAAGTGAAAATTTATTTTGTTGCGGATTATAGTCTTTAGAAGTTTCCCCACCATTGTCATTAGGCTGACTGGCCTGTAGTTCCCGGGTTTATTCTTCTGCACCTTTTTGTACAGGAGAGTAACACTTGCAACCCTCCAGTCCTCTGCACCACCCCGGTGTCCAATGAGGATTGAAAGATTGTGGCCAGAGCCTCCATTATTTCCACCCTTACTTCCCTCAGTAACCTAGGATGCATCCTGTCTAGACCGAGTGACTTATCTACCTTGAGCATCAACAACCTTTTTAGTACCTCCTCTCAGTTTATTCTTATCTTATCCAATTTCTCTACCCTCTCATTCGATATTGTGGCATTGGCTGCATACTCTTCTTTTGTGAAGACAGATGCAAAGTACTCATTCAGTACGTCAGCCATGCCCTCTGCCTCCAAGAGAAGATTTCCCCTTTGGTCCTTGATTGGACCCACCCAACCTTTGACTAATCGTTTATAATATATATAATAATAACTCTTGCATTTGATATAGTGCTGTTCACATCATTGAGACATCTCAAACCACTTCACAAAACATACTGTAATAATAATAATCCTTGCATTTGATACAGAGCTTTTCACGACTTCTGGACGTCTCAAAGCACTTCACAGAATATACTGTAAAATGAGTTGACTATATATTTGTGTGCAAAACACGACAGTCGTGGATTGATTGACCAAATTGTTATTTTTTATTTATTTATTCTTTATATGCTTATAAAATACCTTAGGGTTCCCTTTTATGTTATCGCCTAATATTTTCTCATACAATTTCTTTGCCCCTTTTATTTCCTTTTTCAGTTCTTCTCTATACTTTCTATATTCTATTTGATTATCTTCTGTACTTTGGACCTGACATTTATCATAAGCCTCCTTTTTCCGTTTTATTTTAATCCCAATTTCCTCAGTCATCCGGGGAGGTTTGGATGTCCTACCTTTCCCGTTTGTGGGAATGTATTTGTTCTGTCCCCGAACTATCTGCTCCTTGAAGACTTCCTATTGCTTGTTAGCTGTTTTACCGGCCTTTCTTTCCAGTCCACCTTGGCTAGCTCCCTTAAAATGTACCTCTTTGACTGCGCTTTCGATCAACTTTCCCCTCGCCACCCCCACTGAGCTCAGATACCCAATCCAGCACCGTGGAGCGCTTTGAAACATCCTCTTGATGTGACAGGCTATATATAAATGTAAGTTGTATTGTATTTCAGACCGTGCAAAATTTGGCAATTTATTGAGCTCAGCTTTTTTTTAATATAGAAACTGTTTATATGGAACACTTAAAGGGAACTTATAGAAAACTAACTTCAACATTAAGTTTATTTAAGGTGAAATGCAAATTCTGGATGCTCTGAGAACTAAGAAAATACAGTAAATTTAGACTGAAGTGGAATTTCACCCCACCCCAAATCTAGTCAGAAATAATCAAAATCATTGCTGTGCGCAATTAGCTGCCGTGTTTCGTCACAAAATACACAATCAATCCATTTTAAAATATAGTCTGTGAAGTGCTTTGAAACATCCCAATAACATGACAAGATGCTATAATAATAATAATTGGGTCACTCAATCCAAGACTGTTTGTGGGATACTGCTGGGTGCAATTGGCAGCTGCGTTTTACCAAAAAAATACAGTCAATTCACGTTACAGTATATCCTGTGAAGCGATTTGAGATGTCTTGAAGACGTGATCAGGCACCTCATCA
Source organism: Callorhinchus milii (assembly GCF_018977255.1). Taxonomy (NCBI): domain Eukaryota; kingdom Metazoa; phylum Chordata; class Chondrichthyes; order Chimaeriformes; family Callorhinchidae; genus Callorhinchus; species Callorhinchus milii. The sequence goes on from NW_024704742.1 coordinate 130,231,281, forward strand.
AACGCAAGGATTATTATTATTATTAGTAGTATCATATTTCTTCTTAATCTGTTGTTTTCCTGGAGGTGTAAGATTCAGGTCTTCTATTGCTGCACAGAGAACAATCTTGAACAAGTAGCTCCACAAAGTACTGCTGTCTGTTATTTGAAGGTGTTGCAGGGATTAGGAATTGTGTCCATTCATGATTCAAAACAAATAACTCGCATGTTGCAGGATCCATGATGTTGAAATGTCTCAACTTCACATTTAATTGCTATCACATTTGATTGCTGTGATGACTGGGGGCTTTTCTAGGCAAACAAAAATGTATGTCATGTGTTTTCATCAGTTAAGTGTTTGGAGAAGCCTGATCACTCGCTTGGGTTTACAAATAAAGGAGCAGATTCTTAGAATCCAGGGCACTCAGTATCCCCACCAATCAATCCCTTATTATTATCTTTATAAACTGCCCTTTGGACAACAACTTTCAGTTATGTTGTGCCCTTCCCGCGTAAACAGAGATTGTTGTTAAACGTTTGTTTGTAGCCTGGTTTCCAAGCCAACAATGCTCCCGATAACATTGGTCATTCACTTTATGATTGCTTGTGGCGCATTTTTTGTGCGTTTAAAGGCTGTTGCATTTGCTGACAAAATCTACAATCACTGCACTCACTTCACGGTGAATCCTATGAAGTGCTTTAAGATGTCTCCCGATGTGAAAGGGCATGGATTATTATTATTGCAACATGCCATGATTATTACATGCCATGATTATTATTATTGCAACATGCCATGATTATTACATGCCATGATTATTATTATTGCAACATGCCATGATTATTACATGCCATGATTATTATTATTGCAACATCAATAGCTGAATTTATATAGTGAGGAGGAAAACTTTCATACAGAGGGAAGTGAGTATATGGAACCCATGTGGAACCAAAGCAGATAGTAATACATGCATTTAAGAGGAAGTTAGACATAAATATGACAGAGAGGGAAACAAAAGGGTATAGGAGGGAGTAAAGAATGGGTGGAGACTCATCTGGAGTATAAACACAGACAAAGACTAGGCCGAATGGCCTGTTTCCATGTTTTGCAGTCTATGTATATCAGTGTAAATAGCGCTTTTGATATAGGATAGCATCTCGGAGTACTTTTATTAAAATAAATAATAATATCAAAAATAATAATGATAATTTGTTCACTCGATTCATGACTGTTTGTGGGACACTGCTGTGCGCAATTGGCTGCCAGGTTTCAACAACAACAATAAGATTCATTTGTATTTGTATAGCGCTTTTCACATCGGGAGGACGTCCCAAGGTTCTGGACAGTGTACAGCTTTTCAGGGGGGGAGAAGGGAGGGGAAGGGAAGGGGGGTGCCTGATGACATGGTTGAAGAGGACGGTCTTGAGGCAGGACTTGAAGGAGGCTAAGGAGGGGGTGAGGCAGAGTGATTGGGGGTTGGAATTCCAGAGTTTGGGGGCAGAGTGGCTGAAGGCTCTCCGGCTAATGGTGGGGCGGGCGGGTGGGGGGACGTGGAGTCGGGCGAGAATGGAGGAGATGGGGTCATGGAGTTTGGTGCGGAAGAGGACACGGGCTGCAGAGTTCTGGATTATCTGCAGTCTGTGGAGGGAGGAGTTGGGAAGGCCGACAAGCAGGGCATTTGCATAGTCGAGCCTGGAGATGATGAAGGCATGAACAAGAGTTTCAGCGGCCTGAGGGGTGAGGTAGTGGCGGAGTCAGGTGATGTTATGGAGGTGAGGGAAGGCAGAGCGGGTCATGGCTCGGATGTGGGGGAGAAAAGACAGTTGAGGGTGGAACAAGACCCCTGGGTTCCTGACTGACTTGGTGAGTTGTAGTGTGCAACCATGGAGGTTGATGCTGCCAGAGCCTGAGGTGCTGAGGTGGTGGCACGAGTCAATCAGGAGGGCCTCAGACTTGTTCACATTCAACTGTAGGAAGTTTGCCCTCATCCAGGACTTGACAGGCAGTCTGTCAGGACAGCAGTGGTCCTGGAGTTGAAGGTGGAGGCAGAAAGATAGAGTTGGGTGTCATCTGCATAGATATGCAGTCCACAAAATACAGTCAATCCACTTTACAGTATATTCTGTGAAGCGCTTTGAGATGCCTCAACAATGTGATAAGCCGCTATATCAAATGCAAGGATTATTTTTATTATTATAATGGGAAGCCCTGTAAAAAACACTGCAAAATGATAGCTGGTAGGATTAGTGAGTAACAACAACAAATTGCATTTATATTGTGCCCTTCATGCCAGACAGACTCATAATAGTCCCAGTATGAACTAAACAGCAATATGGGCACATGAAGAGTGCAGAGCACACTATATTACTATTGTCATCAGAATGTGATACTATTATTATGAAAGAAAACGAGTATATTTAGCACACTGGATAGCTTAAAGTAGCACAGTATATTCTATCCTTTGCTCCCTCCGATACGCCTTGTATATTCCGTGCAAACAACTAGCACAGGAAGCAACAGACCTGGAAGTCATGATATCACAGTGATGTTACAACTGTATTTAATCTCCAAACACATCTATAGGTACAAACAATGATCTAAGGGCAAATGAAGTTCAATGCAGCTAAATGTACGTTGCTGCATACAGGAAGTAAAGACAGAAGTCACATGTATCCCGTAGCTGGGTTACAACTTGTTCGTGGGAAGGCTGAGAGAAATGAGGGGATGTTTGTTGACTCATAGCTCACTACGTCAAAACAGTATAAGGCAGCAAAAACAAAAAAAAATGATATGCTCTTTTCTGCCAAAAGAGTTGAGTTGAATCCAAGCTGATCAGAGCATATTTATTCACCTCAGTCTTGAAGATGTGAATGGATCCACAGCCTTTTGGGGGAGAGAGTTCCAGATTTCCACTAAACTTTGCACTCCTAAATGGCTTAGCTCTAATTTTAAGACTATGCCCCCTTGTTCTGGATTCCCCCACCAGAGGAAATAGTTTCTCTGGATCTACCCCATCGAATCCCCTTAATATTTTAAAAACCTCAATCATGAGATAAAGGGGTTGCCAAGATCCTAAAGGCAGTGCAGAGGAGAGCAGAGAGGATGGTCTCTGTGTTAAAGGAATGAGCTATTAAATAAACTAGGGTTCTTCAGCATTGAGAGCAGATGTATCAGAGAGGCATTACAGAGGTGTCTAAAATTTGTCTACAAATATATACTGTAAATTCACTTTACAGTATATTCTGTGAAGCACATTGAAAAGTCTCAAAGACTTGTTAAAGCGCTATGTCAAATGCAAGTATTGTTATTATAATTAATGACTAGAATGTGTTACTGGGAGGGTGGTTGAAACCAGGTTACTGGAATTTGTCAAGAAACAACGTAATGTTTCAATGGGTGGGCAGTATAAGAGTGGGTATTCTAGGAAGATGTGAATAAATGGGTGATTTTTTTCTAAATCTCTCCTGCGAATTTGTGACACAAATAAAAAACTATGTCTCAATATTATTTAATTAAGGTGTGGCATTGTGCTGATACTTGGTGACTTCAAAAAGTGACAGCCTTTGGTGGAGTTGGAAGCGGTTACATTTGAGATCCTGTGTGCCAGCTCAACCATTGGCAGTCAAGTTGTCAGCCATTATGCCCTTACCGTTTTGGATCTCTTTGAATCCCTCCATCTTGACAACTCTCTGTCTTTAAAAAGCTTCCTGAAAACCTACCCATTTGATCATACACTTAAATAAGTCACTACACATAAATCCTATGAAGCAGTTTGGGATGTCCAATGTGAAAGACACTATATCAAATGCAAGGTTTATTTATTTATATTTATTTATTTAATAACATCTTTCATTATAGAGCTGGGTTAAGTCATGTTCCCTTTCTTTTACTTACATTCAACCGAAACAGAAGGGATGATAATAATAATCCTTGCATTTAATGTAGCATCTTATCACGTCTTCGAGATGTCTCAAAGCGCTTCACAGAATATACTGTAAAGTGAATTGACTTTAAAAATATATATTGATTGTGTATTTCCGTGGGTGAATCATGGCAGCCAATTGTGCAAAGCTGTGCTCCACAAACAGTCGTGGATTGAGTGACCAAATTATTATTATTATAATTTGCCAGCAGGAGGCAGGTATCTCCCAACTTCTGGCAAGCAAAGTGAAAGGATTCATTCAAATCAGAGCACTAACTTAGAGAGGTACAACGGACTATGCTTCCTTCTTTCTGTGGACAGGTTTATGGCCTCCAAGGTGTAAAGGATTGAAATCTGGGTGGAGAATCACTGCTGTAGTTGACAGGTGTACAGTGCGTCCCAGTGTCCTGAGTACATTGTATCCCACTTCTCCTCGAACAAGGCGTACATTACAATACATTAGAATAATAATAATCATTGCATTTGATATAGTGCTTTTCACGTCTTCTACACGTCTCAAAGTGTTTTGCAGAATATACTGTATATACAGAATAAACAGCACAGAAACAGGCCATTCGGCCCAACTGGTCTATGCTGCTGTTTATGCTCCATATGAGCCTCCTCCTGCCCTTCCTCAACCAAGCCTTCAAGCATACCCTTCTATTCCTTTCTCCCTCATGTACCTATCTAGCTTCCCTTTAAATACATCTATGCTATTTGCCTCAACAACTCCTTGCGGTAGCATTTTCCACGTTCCCACTACCCCCTGTGTGAAGAAATTTCTTCTAACTTCCCTATTTAATCTATTTGTGACTATTTTATATTGATGGCCCCTGGTTTTGCCCCAAGTGGAAACATCTTCCCTATGTCTATCCTATCAAAACCTTTCATCATTTCAAGAGAAAAGAGTCCAAGCACGGTCAGCCTTTCCTGATAGGTATAACCTCTCAGTTCTGGGATCAATCTGGTGAATCTCCTTTGCACCGTCTCCAGTTCTTCTACATCCCTTCTATAATGTGGGGACCAGAACTGCACACAGTATTCTAAGTGTGGTCTAACCAAAGGTTCTATAGAAGTTTATCATAACTTCCCTGATTTTCATTTCTATCCCTCTAGAAATGAACCCACTGCCTGGTTTGTCTTTTTTATGGCCTTATTAACCAGCATTGCTACTTTTAGTGAATTGTGTATGTGTACCCCGAGGTCCCTTTGCTCCTCTACCCCATTTAGGCTTTTAATTTCCCGGATGAATGTGACTTCCTTATTCCTTCTACCAAAATGTACCGCCTCACACTTTTCTACATTGAAATGCATTTGTCATTTAAATGCCCATTCAGCAAGTTTATTCATGTGGGTAGGTGGCTTAATAAATAAATAATCCTTGCATTTGATATAGCACTTTTCACGTCTTCTCGATGTCTCAAAGCGCTTCACAGAATAGACTGTAAACTCATTATTCTGTTTACCAAACAGCTCCTTAACATCATTGCAACTGGTTCCCCATTTGCAAGAATGAAAGCAAAACTCAATTCTGGTACCAGCAAAAATGTGCAATTTGTTCACTTGGCAGTTTAATCGTGAAAAGTCTAACTAAGCACTATAGCCTAGCACTCGCCAAAATTGGGTGCTTTCCAAAGATTGAAACAAAGGAAATGTAAATAAATTCTACACTGCTATTTCCAACCGTATCATTTACATAAGGAAACAATAACAAAACTCTCAACATGCAAGTCATGTGCAAGGAATAGCCTTTAATTGTGACGCTGGGTTATTTTGCAAGAGTGACAGCAATCAAAATAAGTTATGTTTTTACACTAAACTGAATGATTGTCACTTTTAATGAAAGCGCCTGTGCCAGTGGGAAGAATGACAAGCCAGTAACATCATAATAATAATAATAATGTTAACATTTGGTATAATGCCTTTCACACTGGGACTGTTTGTAGATGATCTTGAGGGAGTTTAGGTGAAAGATTCCAGAGTTATGAATAATCTGAACACTATATCATTTTCTTTCTGCTTCGATTATTCTCCCGGTTTCTTGGACAACAATCTTCCTGACAAAATATGTCATTCAATTCGTTGTTGTGTGTGGGACATTGCTGTGTACAATTTGGCTGCCACGTTTGCTTACAAAAATACACAGTGACTACACTTTACACTAAATCCTGTAAAGCGCTTTGAGACATCCTCCCGACATGAAAAACACTATATCAAAGGCCAGGATTATTATTCATAATACTAAGTACAGTTGTAAAGGGTGAAAATGTATGATGACCATAATAATTTTGTGCCTCTTCCCTCCCTGGTATCACTACTGACCTGTTCCTAACTTCCTTTCCAGGATTTCTCAATCTTCTGCTAATTTTCTTGGCAGTACTGATTTATTTTCCTAACCTTTGCCCCCTTCCCATCCATTCAGTACGTGACAATCTGGCTCAGTTGAGTTACTACTCATGTCAGAGTACCCTTACATCAGAAGGTTGCGGATTCAGTCTCCATGTTAGGACTTTGAACTCACAGTAAGGCTGACACTCCAGTACAATGCTGGGGGTGTTCTGCATTTCGGAGGTGCCGTCCTTTATATAACACACTAAACCCAGATCAAACCCAACAATCACCCAGATAAAATTGGTCATTCACTTCATGATTGTTTGCGGGATATTGCTGTGTGCAAATCTGCACACAGCATATACATTTGACTATAAAATAAATTCGACACACTTTACAATAAATCCCATGAAGCACTTAGAAACGTCTTCCTGACATGAAAGGCACTATCTATTATTTATATACCTTACTGCGCTCATTGTTTGTTACTGACCATTTCCTTGCCAATTCGTTCTCTGGGTTTAATGCCTTGCCTGGCTTCTGATGATAATAAGCATATAATAATAATCCTTGCATTTGATATAGCGCCTTATCACGTCTTCGAGATGACTTAAAGCGCTTCACAGAATATAGTGTAAAGTGTAGTGACTGTGTATTTTCTGGGCGAAACACAGCAATTGCCACATCAGTGTCCCACAAACAGTCGTGGATTCAGTGACCGATTTTTTTTTAACAGAATCGTTGGGACGTGGAATGCCCTGCCAAATAAGGTGGTAGAAGCAGAGTCTATTGTGGGGCTCAAGAGGAATGTAGACGGATACATGAAAGACATAGGCTGGAGGGAATATGGAGTATAGGGATTCTGCTGAGAGATGATGCAAACTTGATGGGCTAAATGCCCTCCTTCTGTGCTGTAAATTTCTATGATTGTTTTGCCTTGTTTCTAAGCCTGTGACTGCATCTCATTGAGGGCTGCCATGATTTAATAACATAGCGAGGCAAACCACAATGGTATGAATGACCTAATCCTGTTCCAACGCTTCACAGAGGACACAGGACAGTAACGTACATTCATATTGTTCCTTTCAAGAAAAAATATAACTCAAAGCGCTTTACAAAATGCAGTGTCATTGATTTAGAACAAAATGAATAAAAATAATAATAAACCTTGTATTCGATAAAGTGCCTGTCACGTCAGGAGGATGTCTGAAAGCGCTTCGTAGGAGTTCATAGAATATGCGTCAGCTTGGTTCAGTGGTGTGTTGTATCATTGCAGGTGCCATCCATTGGATGATACATTAAACCGTCTCATCCGATGGATGGTTCAGGTGTGTTAATGATCCCGCGGCGCTATTCAAAAGAGAAGGGAGTTTCTCCCTAGGCCCTGGACAATAATCCTACAAATAAAATTGGTCTCTCACTCCATGGCTTTTTGTGGGACATTGCTATGTGCAATTGGCTGCCACATTTCGCCCACAAAATACACAGTCAGTCCACTTTACATTATATCTTGTGAAGTGTTTTGAGACGTCTCAACAACGTGATGAATTGCGACATTGAATCCAAGGATTATTATTAATAATAATGCTGTTATAAAAGCAAACAGTAACTTGCACTTATATAGCACCCTCCAGCAGGGTAGCATCTCAGAGCGCAGAGCGAATCAAACAGACCTCAGTCCTCTCGCAAACACCCTAAACACAACTCTAATCTGCGGCAACAACTTGCCACAAACATGGGAAATACAATTATTGGAGGGTGTGTTTCTGTGTATCTTCACAATGTTTTCAGGCCTGAATTCTCTCGCTTGATAATATCATGTTAGGTGTGCGTGTCCATCAACACATTCCAAAAATACAGATATGTGTTTTTCGAAAAGGAAAATTACCACATTATTGCTACATACAGTAACATGGAAAAATACACCCAGGAAGCTGGGCTAATTTAAATAAACAGGTTTGGGAGGACTGCTTGCAATATTAAAATAATAAAAATAATAATAATAATAATTCTTGCATTTGATATAGTGCCCTATCACGTCATTGAGACGTCTCAAGGCGCTTCACAGAATATATTGTACAGTATGTATTTGTGGGCGCAATGCAACAGTCAATTGCGTATAGCAGTGACCCACAAACAGTCGTGGATTGAGTGACCACATTTTTTTCTTGAGGGATTATTACCCCTGAAAAGCAATCCGACAATCGACTAACAACTGGGTAAACAGAGGAATGTGGAGTGAGGAAACTTGCCTAAGGTTTCGTCCTTGCCAGGAATCAAACCTAGGTCCCCTCGTTGCAAGGCGAGCACGCTAACCACTGGGACTTCAGATATTGTGGAAGGTTTCGATCAGATGGGCCAAAGACCCTTCTTCATTGCAATTCCTTTTGTGGAATTGTCAATTAGCAGGTGAAGCGTATTTCAAGGCGTTCCCAGGCATGACTCATATTCTGCCACACACCAAGGTGTTTGTTGAACAAAAAATAACAAGTAGATTCACATGTTGTTTTACTTCGGCAGATTCAGTCTTGTGATGATCACTTGTTCCAGGAAGTAAAACTGATGATGTTTGGTAACTCTAAAATTCTTGGATTTCCCCTGACACATGGAGCTGCACAGGCTCTTGCTCAATAATTGGGTGGAAATTTTGGTGCTTTACTATCAAGATCTGCAGTTATAAATACAGGGCTGATCCCTTGTTCAACAGATATCATTTCCCAGACAAACTACAGTGAACGTGTTAGTGTTAACTCCTGCTGCTGATCGCTTACAAACAGTGAAAGCAGATACACATTGCTTACATTGAAAGGCGTTAAAGTGATCTGCGTCACATCCAGAGGACAGCAGCAATGAAATCCTTTGCCGGTAAATCGCTGAAAAGGCAGGAAAGTCGCCCGTCTTCTCCAGGTGAGGATTTGCAACTATTGTGTGCGTCTGTGTGTTTGTTGAGGGGGATAGAATACCTCACTGTTACTATACAGAAATTAGCATTGGCAAGATCTGACCTTGGAAAACATGTATTTTTTTTGCAAATGAAAAATCACACCAGAAAGAAATAAGCTTTGTTTTTGTTCCTTTTTTTCAAATTTCCAATAATTGCAGTTTTTTGTTCATGTTTCTTTCACAAAACAATACTCTGCCACTGGAGATAAGAGAGTTTGTGAAGTGTTTCAAGTGAAAACAGGTAGACTCCATTCTGCTGTCTGCAGTGTGCTGAGTACTAGACTGGAGGACACACACACTCCATTGTATACAACATTAGAGTATTTGAACTGTTACAACAGCAAAAACAATGACAACTTGTATTTATATAGCGCCCTCCACGCAGGGCAGGGTCTCGGGAGCACTGGTTTAAAAAGAAGACAGAAAAAACAGGCAAAAATGAATCATCAAAACCAGTCTTGTTGATCTCTGTTGCTGAGAGCAAGTGGCCATGATTTACTGCTCTGATCTGTAAATGATTAATTTACAAATTAGTATTGAGTGAAACTAAATATGGTAAAGATGAGGCTGAGGTGTCAATCAGGCTGACTGGGCGAAACCCTCCATTAATAGCTTCCTCTCATCTTCAGTCAGAGAATTCAGACTCAACTCTGACCGACTAAAGAAAAAGTCTCCTCTCTATTGGTTTAGAGGCAGAAATTTCATCTACATTCACTCTTATTTTCTTAGCCTTTCAGAGTAGCCAGAAATTGAAATTGTTAAATTTAGCCGGAACTCTTGAAGCCAATTTTCTCCAACTCTTAAAAGAACTTTTTCTTAAAAGAAAACGGCTTTAAAATTAACGCCTTTGTTGAAGAATTTGTTGAGTTCTGGAACTGTGAAATGCTGTGAAATAGAAATTTAGACTCTATCCTATACCAGTGATGTGCCCTGGTTCCACAATCACTGTGAACAAAACTGAGATTCTTCAGGCTAGTTATTTTCAAGACAATAGTCCGAGAAATTCCTAAATTTACTCCATATCATAACATTTCATGGCATCCAGAGCTTTTTTGCATTTGATATCAGCGCCTTGGGACATCCTCCCGACGTGAAAGGCGCTCTATAAATGCAATCTTGTTGTTGTTGTTGTTGTTGTTATCACATCGTTGAAACATCTCAAAGCACGTCACAGGATTTACTGTAAAGTGGATTAACTGTATATTTTATGGGTAAAATTGGTCACTCACTCAAATTATAGGGAACTGGGAAATGCTTGACGCTGACAATGAGTAATAAAAGCAAAGAAAGGTCAAGTGCTGAAATCCCTTGCCGCAGAGTCAGCACAAATGTCCCTAAAAATATATTTTTGACTGAGGTTAGACTGAGGTTTTGAGTTACAGGCAAAATGTCATGACGACAATATGTTTATTCCAGATGCAAAAGCCATAAGAGAATGTGCCCTGGAGCTGAGAAAGATGGGTGACCTGATGCATCTGAAAGTCTTAATACTCAGCAATCTTCACCTTGAGCAAAGTCAGAAGAAAAAACAGAAGGATAAAGTGAAGAGGTGAAGTGAAGGTTAAATGTCTTTTAAGGATGCTTCCCTTGGACTGGATTCTTCACTCGTTCAAAGCAGAGGTGACACCATTGGGAAAAGGAAAGCATCCCACGCCAATAAAGGCTTTGGAATCCGAACAACAGAAATCCTTCTCTCGTCCTCTCACAATATAACATTTGGACAGCGAACTATTTCCAAGACGGTTGTAAAATGCAAACGATGGTTTCGTTAGTGGGTTATCGGGTCTCATTTGATCAAAGAGCTTGTGCTGAGAATCTGTTTTTCTCAATCCCTTCAACTTTCATCCAGGTGATTTGGGGGATCATTCTCTGACTGTGAATCTTCTCTAAACATGGGGCGGGGGAGAGAATATAATATTCCTTGCTGCACTGTGCCTTTACAGACTTTATCAACGTGAGTTCCTACAGATAGTGGGAAATCCCATTATGAACTGAGGTCAACTATAGCAATGTGACCAACATGATAAGATCTATGAAGTTTCTAATATTCAGCAAATTAATCCTACCCCTCCAGCCAACCAAAAACAGCTTATGTATCCAGCAATTTTAAAGCTAGTATGTTGAGAGTTGAATGTGTAAGTGCATGAAATTATTTATGGATTGTGTTACTGCTTTCGAAATATGTAAACAATATTTGTTATGTAGTTAGATTGGACAAGCTGCATTGTCCTATAGGATGCATTAATTTATAACTAGCAATTTATTATTTAACACTTGTTACTAAAGTAAGTGCACCTTGAATTATTTTTGCATTGTTCTTCTAGACTTTTTAAACACAATAACGTATCTGATAAAACTGTGAATGCCTAAAGTCAGAAATAAAAGACAGAAAATGCTGGAAATCTATTGTAAGTTCAAACAGCATCTGAAAGACAACAGCAAGTTAACATTTCAGATGAAAAATTCTTCTGAAAGGTTAGCCTGTGTTTATTTATAGTAATAATTCTTGAATTTGATATGGAGCCTTATCCCATCAAAGCGTCTCAAAACCCTTCATTTTCAGTAAGGTGGAGTGACTATATATTCAAAACACAAAATCTTATGAAGCGCTTTCAGACGTCTTGACAAATTGATAAAGCACTACATCAAATGCAAGGATTATTATTTTTTTTGTAGGTGAACATGGCAGCCAATTTGCATACAGCAATGTCCTGCAAACAGCCATGACTTGAATGACCAATTTTTTTATCTCTGGGGTTTGTTACCCAGGACACTGGGAAAAACTCCCTTCTCTTTTCAAACAGTGTCATGACATATATAACGTCCGCCTGAGCTGGCAGATGGGAGCTTAGTTTACATCTCATCTGAGGGACAGTACCTCTGACATTTCCAGCATTTCTGTTGATAGTCAATGATTTTAACCTGAAGCTCTCCCTGTATCAGTTGTCACTGGACACATCACAATAAAACAATAATCCATATAACCTGCAATTAATGGTGCTATTCATGGAGTCTCTGAGTTGTATTACAACATGAAAATGTGTGGAAAGAAACCTTCCACCTTGTCACATCAAAAGTACTCAAAGCATTTTGACAGTACAGTAATTAATATCCAGGTGCTTCCCTTGGACAAGCAGTTAATTTAAGGATTGATGGCCAGATCACTTGGAGAACTATCTTTATTGTCTTTGTTTGATTAGCAACATGGGATCTCTAATGTGCACTCAAAAAGGAGGCAGTCAGACGTGATATCAGCTTAAAACTTTTTTTGGTTAGCCGAGTTTCTGACACATGCAGAAACCCATCACTGTGCTTAAGAGAAACCAAACCAAGCTGAGAATTCCATGTACCCCATATACACATGGAAATTCCAGAGATAGACTTTTGGAAGGACGTATCCTCCTTATTCAATTCTGGAAAGTTGAGATTGAGGTACTGCTGGAGTCTGACCAGCTAAACCCACATAGCTTGCCATTGATATCGCTGTCTGGCAAGCTTTCCCACTGCTTAACCAGCTCGGACCACTCTACTCATTAGGGCACTGGCTTGCAGTGTTAACAGGAGCTGAGTCGGAGGATTCCCTGCCCCCAGTGACTGGTCTGCCATTCCACGTCCTGCCGACGAGCCAGACTGGCTGTGCTTGATGGTGAACCTGAAGGAAGGCCCAATCAATAATACAGCATTTTCCCCTGGTACTACAATGGAGTGTCAGTGTACAATATGAACTCAAGTCCCTTCGTCAAATTTGATCCCATGTCCCTGTAAGGTCCAGGATGAGTGTGATATCAACTGAACCAAGCTTACACTTTAAAAAAAAAGGTTGGTAGCAAGATACTCTTTCTTAGCTAGGGACTGATGCTGCTTTCAAATAAATATATTAACGAACAGCTTCCTTTTTTTCCAAATAGTGCCATGGAATGTTTAGCATCCACCTGGTATCTTGGTTTACCGTCTTGTTTGACCCTCAACTATCCTTTCTACCCCACATCTGCGCCATGACCCGCTCTGCCTTCCCCCACCTCCGCAACATCGCCCGTCTCTGCCACTGTCTCACACCGCAGGCTGCCAAAACCCTCATAATGCTTTTATTACATCGAGGATTAACTATGCAAACTCACTGCTTGTCGGCCTCCCCAACTCCTCCCTCTACAGGCTGCAGATCATCCAGAACTCTGAAGCCCGTGACCTCTCCCGCACCAACCTCCGTGATCCTATCACCCTCATCCCAATTCCCAATGAAGTAGACTCCAGATTTAGATTGATTCAGAGCAGAGTTCCTGTGGGTCAGGATAATAATACCTCAAAGAATGGAAAGGAGTTGCCTAGATGTATGACTGTTAGAAATGGCTGCATTTTAATCCCCAATGTTAGTCAGATATAACATAACATAATGTAACGTGTAGGAGCAGGAGGAGGCCATTCGGCCCTTCGAGCCTGCCCCGCCATTCAATCATGGCTGATCTTCTAATCAACTCCAGCTAATAACACAACCCTGCCTTATCCCCATATCCCTTAATCACTTTTGCAATAAGAAATCTATCTATTTCAGTCTTGAATATGTTCAAGGACTGAGCGTCAACAGCCCTTTGGGGTAGCGAGTTCCATACATTCACCGCCCTTTGAGTGAAGAAGTTCTTCCTCAAGTCAGTGCGAAAGGGCTGGCCTCTGATGTTAAGGTTGTGACCCCTGGTTTTAGTTTCTCTTTTATATTACTGGATTAACCTTAACTGCACCCTTGAAAGAGTTGAAAAACAGTCCATCATGCGACAAACCACAAACACACATCACATAACAGAGTACAGAGGCAACCACAAGAGGATGCTTGCCTGATGATAAGGGAGTTTCCAGATCAATATCAGCAAATTCTGGCGAGGTAGTTGCTTTAGATATCAGAGTTAATATATGCTGTGAAATAATCCTGACAATAAATAAATAAAACTGACTGAATAAACATTAATGCAAAATGTAGTGTTTTAGAAAATAAAAGGGTCTGAATAATTGATTCTATCTGTTTAGTTTGAATCCTGTTTGTTTCTTTTGTGTGATCCATTGCCTTTCAAGCTGTTTCAATCATGGTATTGGAAGTCCCAAAACTCTTTGACAGGTGAGTTTTATGACCTGAATGATTATGAATTTAAGATAAATGGTCCTAAGCACTGCGTGGCACTCACGTGAGTGCAATATGTGACGAGTGCAGGGTGTTCACAAAGTCCTGTTACCCCCACCTTGTGTTTTTTTTCTTACAATGAATTTTTATTTTCTGCTTCGGATGAGTCGAGTGTAACAATGTCTGTTACCAACTTCATCCTCACTCCATCCATGTTACAAAACATGTGGCAACAAACATGGCGACGGATCATTATCTGCCATGAAAATGATAGCGCTCACACACACACACACACATCGTCCTCAGGATGTCTAAATACAGTTAAACACTTGTACTGAATACAGTGAAGTACTTCTAAATATCATCATTCTTCCACATGTTTCAGTTGTTGGTCAGTGCACTGCATAAAAACACAAGACTTGGTGAACACCCTGTATAGTCACTTGGATTAATCATCCCTGGTCCTAACTACACTTTAGTTTCTATTTTGGTCAAATCAAAAACTCAACTTAGAGCTTTGAGTTAAATTTTCCACGGTAATTCACAGTAATTCATCGAATTCCAGATTGTTTCAGGACAGAAATAGAAAAGGGCAGACCATTTGGCCTGCGTTGCTTTTCTTTTCTTTCTCTTATCTATACAAATCACCTAGTCTAACCTCCACCCCTGCATGCTCCTCATACATTTTAAATATTAATATTTCAATAAAATTGGTCATTTACTTCATGGTTGTTTGTGGGACGCTGCTGTTTGCAAATAGGCTGCCACATTTGCCTACAATTATACAGTCACTGCACTTTACAGTAATTCCTGTGAAACGCTTTGAGGTGTCCTCCTGACCTGAAAGGCGCTCTATCAAATACAAGATTATTATTTTTAACCTGGAGGATTTTTGGCCAGGACACTGAAAAGCTCCCTTCTCGTTTTGAATACTGCCTTTGAATTGTTATCCATCAGAACAGGCAGACCAGGACATTGGGTTTAACATTTCAATCAAAGGACAACACCTTCATCAAAGAAGCACACACACAGCATTGGGAGTGTCAGCCTGGAGAGGGAGCTCAAAGTCCTGATGCATTTTCACCTACAAAATACAGAGTCAACACACTTTACAGTGTATTCTGTGAAGTGCTCGGAGATGTTTCAACAATGTGATTAGGCACTACATCAAATACAAAGACAATTGGCTAAAAGTCACCACAGTATAGAATACAAAAGTCAGGAAGTTATGATGAACCTTTATAAAACACTGGTGAGGCCTCAGCGAGAGACTGTGTTCAGTTCTGGGCACCACACTTTAAGAAGGATGTCAAGGCATTGGAGAGGATGCAAAGGAGATTTACCAGGATGGTACCAGGAATGAGGGGCTTCAGTTATCAAAGTTAGGTAGGGTAGTAAACAGTGAGAATGATAGTAGCCAACTGCAGGAAGACATAGACAGAATGGTAAAATGGTCAGACACATGGCAGCTGAATTTCAATGTGGAGAAATACGAGGTAATGCATTTTAGAATAAAGAATGAGGGGAGGCAATATAGGCTAGATAATAATAATATAATAATAATAATCCTTGCATTTGATATAGCGCTTTTCACGTCTTCTCGACATCTCAAAGCGCTTCACAAAATAGACTGTAAAGTGAATTGACTGTATATTTGTGGGCGAAATGTGGCAGCCAATTGCGCACAGCAGTGTCCCACAAACAGTTGTGGATTGAAAATGACTAATTTATTATTGTTTTTTTATTTTGGAGGGATTATTATTAGGCATGTGGAGTAAGGAAACTTACAATCTTAAGGGGGTGAAGGAACAGAGAGACCTGGAGGTTCAGGTAAATGAATCCTTGAAGGTGGCAGAACAGGTAGATAAAGCTGTAAAAACGGCTTATGGGATACTAGGCTTTATAAATAGGGCATAGAGTACAAGAGTCAGGAGGTTATGATTAACCTATATAAAACACTGGTTAGTCCTCAGGTAGAATACTGCACCCAGTTCTGGGCACCACACTATAGGAAGGATGTTAAGGCATTGGAAAGGATGCAGAGGGGATTTACGAGGATGGTACCAGGAATGAGGGACCTTGATTATGAGGAAAGGCGAGAGAGGTTAGGATTATTCTCATTGGAGCAGAGAAGGTTACGAGGAGACCTAATGGAGGTCTTCAAAATCATGAGGGGATTTGATAGGTTAGAAAGGGAAAAACTGTTTCCACTGGTGGGTGTGTCGGTGACTCGAGGGGTCACAGATTTAAAATAGTTTCTAAAAGAAGCAGAGGGGAGGTGAGAAGAAATTTTTTCACGCAGCGATTTGTTCAAATCTGGAACGCATTGTCTGAAAGGGTGTTGGAGGCCGATTCGATAACTACTTTCAAAAACACGGTGGATGGGTATTTGAGGAGGACGGGTTTGCCGGGTTATGGGGAAAGGGTTGGGGAGTGGGATTGACATTACATTGCTCTTTTCAAAGAGCCGGCGCAAGCTCGATGGGCCGAATGGTCTCTTTTTGTGCTGTACGATTTTATGATTCTATGATCAGCAGAGGCTAGAGAAGCTAGGATTATTCTTCTTGGAGAGGAGAAGGTTAAGAGGAGACTTAATAGAAGTTTTCAAAACTATTAGGGGATTCGATAGGGTGAACAAGGAGAAACTATTTCCACTGGTGGGTGGGTCGATAACCCGAGGTCACTGATTTAAAACAGTTGTTAAAAGAAACAGAGGGGAGGTGAGGAGAAATTGTTTCACACAGCGGATCTGGAATGCATTGCCTGAAAGGATGGTGGAAGCCAATTCAATAACAACTTTTAAGAAAGAAGTAGATAATTATTTGGGGAGGACAAGTTTGCAGGGCTCTGGGGAGAGAGCGGAGGAGTGGATTGATTTGGAGAGCTCTTTTCAAAGAGCTGGCACAGACACGATGGGATGAATGGCTTCCTTCTGTGCTGTATAATTCTATGATTCTATGATATAGGATCTGGGTTCAATTCCCAGGCTGGGCAAAACCTTAGGCATGTTTCTTTACTCCACAAGTCTCTGTTTAGCTTTAGAGTAGGATCGCAGTTGTTGACCAATTGGCGGATCACTTTCTGGGTTAATAATCCATTAAAAAAAATAATATGGTCACCCAGCCCATTACTGTTTGTGGGACACTGCTGTGCACAATTAGCTGCTGCATTTCACCCACAAAATATAATCAATTCACTTTACAATATATTCTGTAAAGCACTTTGAGACGTCTTGAAGACGGGATAAGGCATTGTATCAAATGCAAGTATTATTATTATCCCTTCACTTTTTTATATTAAATTATTATTATAACACACATTTAAAGTCTAGCCCAAAAAATACAGAAGCCCGTTTCCTAAACATGGAGAAATAGATTTCTTCATTTCAGTAGTTTCCTGTTGGCATACAGTAACTTTTGGGTTTTAGATTGTGGTTTGTTTTAGCCGATTGTCTTTTACACTATACTATAGGCTGAGTGAATGACAGCCATGTGTGTTTTACTGTTCCATGATGATCACGTGCTAGAACCTGAATGCAGAATTTCCCAGAATCTGCTCTGAAATTTGGAGCTTTGGAAATTAATAACACACTGACTGGCAGAGCTTAGTTTTGCTACGCCCATTGGAGACTTTGCATACGTGCACAGGATTTTTTGTCGGGAATGAAGATAAATCTTTATACTTTTATATTGTGTAGAATTAGTAATAGAACTAGGTACTGTACAAATAGAGAAAGGGAGATTGAAAGTTAGAGAGACTCTCAGAGGGGGCGAGAGAAAGAGAAAGAATGTGTAACTCAGAGAGAGAGAGAGAAAAAGAGAAATGAAAGAGAGAGAGAGAGAGAGAGAGAAAGAGTGACTCAAAGAGGGAGAAGAGAAGTAAGAAAGAAAGACAGAATGAGAGAGGCAGAGGTGGCACAGTATGGTACTACAGTGAGAACACAACTCCTAAAATTGTTTTAGCAGCTAATTTGTATTTCTAATGTGTGGGGCTAGACACTGAGCACTGGCAAGCTATCTGGTTCAGGAAGCATTTAAACTCTAATTATATCCTTCACCAATGTCCACCGATACTCACCTTCCAGCAGGAATCATTGGACAGTGATCAAGGATAGGAAGGCTGGCTGATGTTTTTCTCTCAGTGCTGAGAACAAATGCAGCCCTGCTGAAAACCAACTAATTCAGTAAACCAAAAGCTAACGTGGCTTTGTGCTGCACTGAGCATGGTTTTTCCCACCAGGCTTATCAGGAACACTTCCAAAAAGTTTCACAGGTGAAATTTGGGTGAAGAAGGACCTTTGGCCCAAGTTGATCTCATCTTTCCAGAAAAACTTTACATTACATCATCAAGATGTTGCTTAAATGAGCCCAGTGGCCTGGTTCCTTCCTGGTAATCCATTCCATCTTTCTACTTTTTGGTGTTTGATTTAAACTTGTACCGTCTTATCAATGTTCTTCTGAAAGTATTATTCTCACGTTTACTGTAGTACCATATCTCTTCATTTCATGGCTGTTTGTGGCACATCGCCGTTCACAAATTAATTTGCCTGTAAACTGCACAGTCACTGCACTTTACAGTAAAATTCATGTGAAAGGCTTTGAGATGTTTGGATGACGTGATAAGACCCCATATGAAATGCAAAAATTATTACTATAAGATTCTCACTGAGTAATCTATTTTGAGTATCAAGAGCCCTAGTTTATCCATTTTTTCGTCATAGCTCATTCCCCCAACATCAAGGATCATTCTTATCCTAGTAACTTTTAATTGTGTTATTAAATGAAAGATTTAATACTGGGGGGTCAGGCTTGATAATGATAATAATCCTTGAATTTGATAAAGCACTTTATTATGTTGTTGAGATGTCTCAAAACGCTTCACAGGATATACTGTAAAGTCGATTGACTGTATTTTAATAATAATAATAATCCTTGCATTTGATATAGCGCTTTTCACATCGGGAGGACGTCCCAAAGCGCTTCACAGAATATACTGTAAAGTGAATCGACTGTATATTTGTGGGCGAACGCGGCAGCCAATTGCGCACAGCAATGTCCCACAAACAGTCGTAGATTGAAAATAACCAATTTATTATTGTTTGGGGTTTTTTGGAGGGATTATTATTAGGCGTGTGGAGTAAGGAAACTTGCCCAAGGTTTCACCCTGACCTGCCTGGAATTGAACTCAGGTCTCTCACTTGCAAAGCGAGTGCTCTAACCACTGAGCTACAGGACTCCACAATAGCGAACTTGCAGGGTTCGCTATTTACAAATTGTTTTACGAAAAATTCCGCTCTATTGAGAAACTTATCAGACACATGGTTTACTAACCTAACCCGCAAAATTGATGTATTACAATTGACTAGTGAGAGCTTAGTCAGAAAATAGGTGGTGTGACTAGCAGCATTAGTGAATGGTTGATGATAATCTCATATTACGGGAAGGAAGTAGCTAGGTAAATTTCCGAGAATGATCGGGTGGTTTCAGTTTCATTACACAAGCTGTCGTCGCTCGCTGACTCACTGAGACTTTACTGTGAGAGGTACTGAGTGTGTGGTTCTCGTCAGGTAAACACTGCAGACAGACAGACAGAAACAGAATATATTGGAAAGTCTATTTTGTGAGCGAAACATGGCAGCCAATTGCACACAGCAGTGTCCCGCAAACAGTTGTGCATTGAGTGACCAAATTATTTTGGGGGGAGGGATTATTACCCCCAGAAAGCGACCTGCCAATCGACTTACAACGGTTTCCTACTTGCTGCCAGGTAAATAGAGGCATGTAGAGTAAGGAAACTTGCTTAAGGTTTCGCCCACCCAGGAATCAAACCCGGGTCTTCTCACTTACAAGACGAGCACGCTGACCACTACGCTATAGGATCCCACGCAGATCAGACTGGGATTGCACCTTTTCTCAGCCATTGACATCAGGTCAGTAGATGTCAGAATGAAGCAGAATGGGAGAAAAATGTTGAGTAAACTAAATCAACAGTGAAAGCACTGGCAAGAAAGTCAATTTAAAAGTTGAGATTGATGCAATTCCCCTTCAGAGAGAGGTGGATAACAGCGAGGAGATACAGAGAGATGGATAACAGTGAGGAGACAGACAACTACTAAAGCAACAGGTGGTTTTAAAGGGAGGACATCTCAAAGCAGAACAGCAGAATGGTTGAGCTGGTGGGGGAACCCGGTTTTTAGTCGATTGGCGAATCGCTTTTCCGGGGGTAATAAGCCCTTCAAAAAGAAATAAATAAAATAATAATAATAATCATATGTGTTTACTGGGCAGAGGGAACAGATGGGACACGAGGGCACATAAGTTCTCAAACGATATGGTGGAGCGAGGTTGTGGAGGCGTTTAAACAGTGAGGGCGAGAAATCACAAATAGTTCAGGCCATTTAGCAAACCTTTTACAACTGGCTATAAAATAATATTGATAACTTTATCTGTGGAACACCATGTCCATTTTTTTCCATAGAGCTTGTTTGGGAGGAAAATCTCTATTTTTAACCTCTTATATACAATTCTATAGTGACTCACCCAGGAGACTTTGACACAAGCTTATCCAGGAAACTTTAAAAACAGAGGGTGTGAGAACAGTAAGGAATCATCACTCCCACCCTCACTCGCCTCCACTGGCTTCCCATCCCCCAGAGGATCGAATTCAAGATCCTCATCCTCACCTACAAGGCCATTCACGGCCTTGCTCCCTCCTACCTCTCCGACCTACTATCCCCCTATCTACCTGCCCGTACCCTCCGTTCCTCTGGCTCCGGTCTGCTCCACATCCCCCGCCCCAACCGCCCTACCATCGGTGGCCGGGCCTTCAGCCTCTCAGCCCCGAGGCTCTGGAACTCCATCCCCCAGTGCCTTCGCCGCCTCCTCCCTTTCCTCCTTCAAGGCCGGTCTCAAGACCTTTCTCTTTGACTGTGCCTTCAGCTCCCCTCTCGATTCTCTACCCCCTCCTCACTCCCTCCCTTCCCTTCCCTCCCCCTGACCATTTCCCCCCGCTCGTGTCCTGACCCAACTGTCCAGCGCCTTGGGACGTCCTCCCGATGTGAAAGGCGCTCTGTAAATGGAATCTTGTTGTTGTTGTTGTTGTTGTTGTTATTGTTAAGTCTGTAAAACTATTGTGCCTTTAAATGTTAAGACCTTTGTTCTGTTGTCTGATTGTTTTGTTACCTGATTATTTGGAGTCCTGCTTACTAAACTTTAAAAAGCGTGCTGTTTTAATTGTTCAAGAACATTTAGCTTTGAGGCACAAATAAAATTGTTTACTGTTTATTCTGTTTCAAATAAGAATAATAATGTTTACACTTCATATAGAGCCTTTCACATCAGGAGAACATCTCAAGGTGCTTCACTGAGTGTAGTGACACTCAGTTTGCCCACAGCAATGCCCCAAATAAAGCAGCTAAACATAAAATGCAATAGCAAGAACCACAACTTGCATTTATATAGTGCCCTTCACACAGGTAATGTCTTGGAGCATTTAATAGCTTAAGGAGAGTAAATGACCAAAGCAATCTGAGGATTTAGATCCACAAATCTCTAAAAGTAGCTACACAGTTAGATATGGCTATAAAAGGCCTTTATATTCAGAGGAACAGAATATAAAATTGAGGAGGTGATGTTGAATTTGTACAAAACTTTGATTGGATCACATTTGGAGTATTGTCCATTTCTGGTCTCCACACAATAAGAAGGATATAGCAGTAACGGAAAGAGTGGGTTTACTAGGATGATACCAAAGCTGGCAGGTTAGTGCTATCAATATAAACTGGAATAGGTTAGGCCTACTTTCACTAGAGAAGAGACTTTTAAACATAGACATGGGAGGCATTTTACGATGGGGGTGTGGGGGCTTGAAGCCAGAATTCAGCACACCCTTCCATCTGCAAGAGATATTTAAGTATTTAATTAACTGAAATAAACTCTTTAGCAATTTCAGTTATGTTCAGTTCATCATCTTCTGGCTACTTTGGCTCCGGATCTGGATAATGTTTTTCCTTTAGACATCTTTTTGTACCCATTTTATCGCCCACAAAATATACAGTCAATTGCCTTTACAGTATATTCTGTGAAGTGCTTTGAGACGTCCAGAAGATGTGAAAAGCGCTATATCAAATGCAAGGATTATTACTATATTATTATCATATACGAGGGCACGAGGACATCAGGAAGACTCAAGGGGAGGAGCCAGTAACCTCGTGAGAAGCTAGCCCTCATTGGCTACAGTAGCTGTCACTCACCAGGGAGGGTGGGCTCTGGGCGATGATTGGCTGGTCCAAGCTGTCACTCAGTCTCTGGGGAAGTCAATCATGAGGAAGCACTGGGAATTTATCAATTTCCACCCAACCAATTTTCTGTGGGTACCAATGTGCAAAAGGAAATGCAATACAGCATTAAAGAGTGTGTGTGGGGGCGGAGGGGCACATAAACATACTTCTGCCCCCCCCCCTCTGTTTTAATTGAGGGGGCACAGATCCCCCCTGCCCCCACCCCATTACACTACCTACTGCTTTTAAGAGGAGACCCAATAGAGGTGTTCATAAATTTAGAAAGGGTTCAATAATAGGCTGTGTCCACCAGCTGGGGAATATGCAATCAGGGGTCACAAATATCAGACAGCGAACAGAGGTTCAAAAAGAGAATTTTGGAAGAACTACTTGACACAGAGAGTAGTGAAATTGTGTAACTCGGACTACCTGAACCGATGGTTGAATCGGATCGTGTAGATGTATTCCAGAGGAAGCTAGACCTTCATATGAGGGAGAGGGGAATAGAAGGGTGTGGGAGGAAATAAGGAATGAGTGGAAACGTGTGGAGTAAAAACACCCAACACAGACTGGTTAGACTGAGTGACCTAAATCCATGCCACTGCTGTACATTTATTGTAAATCTTTGTAAACCACGGCGGAACTTGACACCAAGCCGGGGAGAGAGGGGCGGTGACTATAGGCACGGTCAAAGAGGAAGATTTTCAGATGCAATCTGAAGATGGCAAGGAAAGTGCAAAGCAGAGATTGAGGCAGGGAGTTCCAGGGTGTAATGGCTGATGGTGGAGCAGAAGGGATGAGGGGGAAGGTGGAGGCTGGAGATAGATAAGCAAAGGGGGAGGGTAGTGGAATAAAGTGTAATCAAATTGGTGATGTGCTAGGCCATGAAATGATTTGTAAGCGAGTGTGAGGATCTTGAAATTCATGTTCTGTAATAGGGAGCCAATGGAACCTGGCAAGGATAACAACAAATTACATTTATACAGTACCTTTCACGTCGTAAGGGCGGCCCAAGGTGCCAGACAGTTAAGGGTTGTACCCCAGCTGGGGGTTGGAATCATGAGAAGTGGAGGGTAGGGGGAGTGGGGGTGGGAGAGTGGCTGAAGGCATGATCGAAGAGGAAGGTCTTGAGACAACAACAGCAGCAGCAGCAAGATTACATTTGTATAGCGCCTTTCACATCGGGAGGACGTCCCAAGGCGCTGGACAGAGAACAGCATTTCAGGCCTTAAAGGAGACAAGGGATGGGACGAGGCAGAAGGATTCCGTGATGACTGGTGTAATGCAATTTTAATTTACATGATATAGCTTTTAAAAGCAAAAATAGGTACTAGATATTCTGATGGGTTTACACTATGTTTATAGTTCTGCAAATGGAAAGTTCTCGTATTTCTCTCAGAAGTTACTCTAATATTTGGCTCCATCTAGTGGCCTGGCTGATGTATGTGGTAAAGGATTCGATCGCCAGCCCTTGAGCTCAAATCATGGGCTTGTCAATTATAATTGTTGCATTTAATATTAGCACCTTCTCAAATAGTCTGGATGTCTCAAAGCACCTCACAAGATTTCACTGGGAAGTAGTGACTGGATTTGTAGACAAACATGGCATGTGCTCTGCAACTCAGCATTACGTAAATGATCAATTGTATTTGGGGAATTGCCAGCCAGCACTTTTTGTGTCACAGGATGTTTAATGGCTGCCTAAATAGGCAGACGGGACCTTGACTGAACATCTCATTTGAAGGACGGTACTTTGGACAATACAGTGCACCCCATTAATGTCAGCCTAGACTGTGAGCTCAAAGTTCTGATGCAGGGCTTGAACCCACAACCTTCTGACAGAGGTGAGAGTGCTAGCAGGTGAGAGTGACAATAGTACCGACTTTGACCTGTGATGGAGGTCAATACCTGTCACCGGATTCAAACACACACTCTGGGGTCCCCAAGCCTTGGCTTTTGCCAACCTATGCCTAATACTTTCCAGAATTAGGTAAACAGGATGTGTCCCTCCAAGGAGAGAGTGCGCATTCCATTCCAACAAACTACCTCTGGGATTCCCACGTGTAATTGGGATGCATGGAATTCATAGCTTAGTTTGGACACTCTTAAGCATGGTGATGGTTTTTCGCATGTGTCAGACACCCGGCTGACCAAAATAAATTCCAACACTGTGTAGGTTGTTACAGTATTCTTTGACTCGACAACACATATCCTGGAGACCATTTCAGCTGGGGAAGATAAAGGGGCAGTGATCACACAGTGTGTGATCACTGCCCCTCATTTTCCTGGTAACATGACCCCAATTGAACAAAACAACACAATTTAGGATGAATTTTTATTTCATAAAATAATGTTTGGAATCACTATAAAACCCCGTTTATAGCAATTCTGGCTTTAAATAGAGAGTGCAAAGCCACTTTTAAAAAATATACAGTCCAGCTTGTAGTATTGCACTCTTTTCTTCCTCATAATTTCATCGAAGGCTTGTAAGCTAACTGTCGGCAAAGCAGTCAGAATTCTTACGCAAATTAAAAAAGTAATATTTTTACAACATTATTTTACAGTTTGTTGTGCATTCATTTTTCTTCTTAAACATAAAGGAGATCGATATAAAATTATAAATTCATCCGAAGTTGCCTTTAAATCGACCTGTTCTCAAGCTTCTCCGGTGCTTAAGGTGGATCTGGAGAGGGATCACAGGCAGGTCTGCAGTGGGAGATTGTGCAAATCCTAATTGCTGGAAGATGAGAACACGCAGAATCCTGTGTAACCTGGACGGCTCTGAACATCTCTCGTCTGTGCAATCGATAAGATTTTTGGATTTAGAAAAAAATGTAGTGAATTCAAAACACTGTTCTGATCTGTTTGAAAGTCTTTGAATAAAACACAAGATGAATTGGGATGGGGAGTTCTATACAGGGATCATAAAATACATGCGCCTGGTATGATATCTAGTTTAAACTCTCAAAGTCCAGGACTTTTTACATTGGCAGGATTATAGAAATCAGAACACTCAGCTCATTGAGCCTATACTAGAGGTGCTAACTCCTCCTCTGCAGCCAAGGACTCAAGTCCCAATCCGCTTCTCTTTTCCTATACTGATTCCCTGTACTCTTTTCAATTCTTGCTTTAAAAGAGAGCACCTGCAGCAAGTTCGAGTGATCTGCATTCACATGTGATTGAAACCAGACTGTTCAGCAATATTCCAGACAATCTTTATTCCCCCGCCCCCTCGGAAAGACTGACTTGAATTGTAATGAGCTGCGATTTTACTAAGCGTTTTGGTGAGAGATGAAACCAGGGACCCAGAGGTTTTAGATGAGAGAAACTGGAGCTTTTTTTCCCACTTGCAACAAAGAAGCTTGAGATATAGGTGTTCAGATTTAGGAGGGATTTTTGATGAGATAAATTAGGGAGAAACTATTTACAACTGGTCGGTGAGTTGGTAACTGGAGAGCGTTACCAAAAAAAAAGGGAGATATTAGCAGAATTTGTTTTCCCCCACATATATGCCCTATGGAAAAATAATCAGTGATTAAGCAGGATCCATAATTTTAAAAGGGAACTTGCCAAATACAATAAATTCCTGAGAACTCGTCACTCCAAGTGAAAAGGCCTCAATGACGGGTTATCCGGAGTGGCGGGTTAGGTTTACGTATAAATACATGAATAAATGCGGCTGGGATGTTGACAGCACGATGACTCAGGTGGTAGTGATAAATTAAGCCAGGTCGAGTTATCAGGAGTTTTACTGTATTTGAATAATAACAATGTAAAATGGCCCAGGGGGAAAAGACATGGGGAAGTGGAATGAAAACAGACGGTTCTTTCAAAGAGAAACATGGAGCCACAATTGTCTCCTCTATTGTAAAATTTGATGATTCTCTGCGATAAGTCTATTTCAAACAATAGGGGAGAGGCAAAGCTACCAGGAATCAAACCCACCATGAAACAGAACTAGGATCCAGGGAAGAGCAAGGTAGGATAACCTCCCCACTACCTCCCCAGAAACCCACGTTAATGGGATTGCACGCAGAGAATTCTACCAAACTGGCTGAGAGTCTGCTCGATCCATTTTGTAGCTTGCAGAATAATTTAATTTAAAAATCAATCCTTAAAAAAGGTCTCCATTGAAGTCCTTCATTTATAAAATGTACGGGCCTTTCTCCCGAATATTGATCACTCCTCACCTATTTTAGGAAATCATCAAGTACAATCAGATAAAATCACACTTAGCTGACCGCAGGCACATTGTGTTCCCCCAGGACCTGTTCAGGTACACAAACCAACTCTTATCACCTTCGAATGATATAAATGCAGCCCTGCCCAGTCCTCAGATTAAATTTAGTTTCAGGTGGTAAAGGTTTTGGGGGCTGTTTTCACTGGGCTATTGACTATAGAGATTAACCTGGGCGCATTGTGTCTCAACCTGTTTTGTTACAGAACACAGATTCCAACCACCTTTGCACTGTATGAACGAGAAATCACCTCAGATAAATTAAGTTCAGGTGATAAGGTTTGGGAGCTGTATTCCTATCACGGGACTACAAATGCTGAGATTAACCTGGGTCAGCATCCAACACCTTGTGAATCTAATTTTAATTGAGGGCTTCTTAAAGTAGGATTAATCAGTTACTGCAGATAAAATTGCACCATTTAAAGTTGGATGCAGTACATTCCATCCTCAGACAAGAGCAGGAATATGTGAATTTCTAGATGAATAAAGAACAAGGTCCATCTAGTTCGCCTTCTACCATCCTGGTAGTCGCATGCTATAATAATTGGAGATCTTGATAGTAATTCATTCTGTATGGATTAGTCTGCAACAGAGGGAACCTTAGATTGAGTCTCACAACAATCTCTGGCTGATGTGCCCTAAAACTTAGTGCTCAGAGTCATTTAGCAGAACTTGTAAACGCTGTCAAGACTAATGGTCTATATATAAACGTGAGCCAGGCACGGTGTATATTCTAAGTTACAAGAACCATCCTTTTAAATGCCATTACACTCTGCTTGCAGGTTGTTTGGCTGTTCCTTCAATCAGGAGACCAGGATGATCAGTCAGCTTCTCCACCACATTCCCCAAACTACTCCGATTAGTTCAGAATATCAAGCGCTTAATTATGTCGTTCAATGTAAAAGAACATCACACTAGAAGGAGGGGGGTGAGAAAGAGGGTTGGGAGAAGCAATGCTAGTACACAATCTTCATCACTTCCCAAATGAATCATGGCCTATCCATTCGATGAACACAGGCACAGGCTTCTGGTGGAGAAGAACATGTTTGGTTCCTAACAGATTCCTTCAATTTAGTTTGATTTGGGCAGTCGCACTGTTATGGCCAAAACACGAGTGTTTCCTTCACGTGAAGAGATGCAGGCATGGCATGATTTGACCTCACATAGTCTTGCCTGGATTGTGGAGAAGCAGGCTGAACAAGACAGATAGCCTCCATTAAGGTAACCCTACAACGCTGCAGTTTAGTTGGTACATAACATGTAATGGACTCTGGAATGGAAGTTTGGAAGTGTTAGGCTTGCGAATCAGTAACTGGACAGTGCCTTCAGGAATGGCTTTGATAATGTTGCAAGCATCCGCTGGGTTATCTACTCATGTGGCATTTCAACCCGGAAAAGAAAAAAGGACATTTCAAGCTATTTCCGACAGAACATGAAAGAATCTGCAGCTCAGTCTTTGCAGCATTACTTCACGTTCGTGTCTCTCTTTGGCACCCTGGCAAAGTGACATTAATCAGCCTCATGCTAATGTTTCAGTGGAACTGCAGTCAGAGCCGTCAAACCATCGCTACACAGTGTTAGGCTTGCGAATCAATAACTGGACAGTGCCTTCAGGAATGGCTTTGATAATGTTCCAAGCATCGTAGTGCATGAGTCCATGCAAGAACTTCCCATTGATTGCAAGCACTTCATCCCCAATGTCAATCCTTCCAGACTGCTCAGAAGCGCCACCTGCAGGTCAATGGAGGCAAAACACTATTAGAACTTGCATTGCTAGAACCCTATTTCCAATTACATATCAATCTTAGCATTTGATACAGTGCCTTACTACATGGTTGAAACAACAACAAATTGCATTTGTATAGTGTCTTTCACGTCAGGAGGACGTCCCAAGGCGCTGAGCAGTCAGCACCCAAGCTGGTGGTTGGGATCAGGAGAGGTGGAGGGCGGGGAGGGGTAGGAGGGTGACCGAAGTTACGGTCGAAGAGAAGGGTATTGAGACAGGTCTTGAAGGAGGCAAGTGGGGGGGGGGGGGCAAGGCGGAAGTACTGTGTGATGGAGTTCCCACTCCATCCCATAGTGTTAAATGCCTCTGAGCACCAAGTCTTAGGGTACAGCAGCCAGAGATTGCTGTGAGACTCGATCTAAGGTTCCCTAATCAGAGTAGTTTGGGGAATGTGGTGGAGAAGCTGACTGGTGGGGGCAGAGATGCTGAAGGCCCACCCATTAATGGTGGGGTGGGCAAAGTGGGGGTGGTGAAGCAGGCCGGAGCCCATTGAGCGGAGGAAATGGATAGGTTGGTAGGAGGTTAGGAAGTCAAGAGATCGGGAGGAGCAAGACCATGGAGGACTTTGAATGTAAGGACCAAGATCTTGAACTGTATCCTCTGTGTGATGAGAAGCCAGTGGAGTCGGGCGAGGATGGGGGTGAGGGAAAGGACACGGGCTGCAGAGTTCTGGATGGTCTGCAGCCTGTGAAGGGAGGAGTTGAAGAAGCTGACAAGCAGGGAGCTTACATAGACGTCTCAAAGCGCTTCACAGAATTTACTGGAAAGTGTAGTGACTGTGCGTTCTGTATGTAATTTTGGGGGGTCAGCCGAAACTCATCACCATGCTTAAGTGTATTAGAGAAATGGGGGCAGCCTTACTTAGGGAACAGCCCTCTCTGCACACTCTCACCAGCGAAAGACACACTAACTTTTGTTGCGGTGGACACCATGTGTGATTTTTTTGGATGCCTTTTTTCTATTCGATGTCTTATCGATCAGTACAGAAACATGCAATTTTCAAACAAATGGTAAAGGTTGATCCTGGATATGACCCCGGCCCCCAAACTTCAGCACAAACAAGTAGGGCACGAAGCTTTCAAACATTTCAGAGCCACCGTCATTGGCAGCCACCTAGTGTTCCACTCTCTTCATGGCATACTGGTTTAGGCAAGTGGTGGATCATTTTTCTTTAGTCAGGGGCCGAACAACAACAGGAACAAGTTGGCAGAAAGGGTGGTAGAGGTCAGGACACTGGACTCATTTAAAAGCAGCTTGATGCAGTGTTAGGAAGGATGAGATTGGATGGGTTGAAGGGCCTTCTTCATCCAAATCAATCTTATGATCTCCATCTTCATCACAATTTTCACTCAATATTTCGAACAGTGACTGAGAATTGATTGTGGAGCTCCATCTACTGGATTGGCCGATGTTTACAACTCAGTCCTACTGGTGAGAGGCAGGCTCATGATAGAGACAGTCACTGGTTACTGTAGTAGAAGAGGACCCTTCACTTACTAATGGCCTCATAACAGGACAAAGGCTTTTTAGCAACGAGATGGTGATGACAAAAGACTAGCATAGAGTGACAGACTTCTTTTGTGCCTCACACACACAAAATAAACAAGAGCGCTGAGCAACTTAAAAGGCCAATACAATATCACTTGAAATTTTAACAAATTGTAGCTTCCACGAAATGAACAGCTGGAGCTGGAAAAAAAAGCACTGCAGACCACTCTGTGCTTGTTGCAAATAAAGCCACACATTTACTCTGTGTGGTTCTGCACATTCCTACTTTTTTTTTTACATGATACATGTGGAAACACATCATCTGGCTAAAGAGCATCCAAACCAGACACGAGCTCCGTGTGTGTCACCTACACACGGGAATTTCCTTGCGTCTGGAATGCATTGCACGCTCTCTCTCCCTGAGAGCACATTCCTAAAACATTATCACGCTGAAACTGAAAAGGTAACAAATTTGATGCATTGAGAAGGCAGTACCAAGAACTTTCCAATTATACAATTTTCCACCAAACTAAGTGGGAGAGGGGGTGAAGAAGGCAAAAGTCAACTTGGATTTCTGCATCTGATCACTATTCACCTACAAAATACAGTCACGTCACATGAAGCGCTTTGAGATGTCTTCCTGATGTGAAAGGAACTGTATTAAATTAAAAAATTTTATTACTCTCACTCTGGATACTGTGAGACATTGTGATAATAATAATAATCCTTGCACAATAATCACATCGCTAAGACATCTCAAAGCACTTCACAGAATATACTGTAAGGTGAATTGATTGTATATTTTGTGGACAAAACAACAACAAAATTGCATTTGTATAGCGCCTTTCACATCAGGAGGACATCCCACGGCGCTGGACAGAGTTTCGGATCCGAGCTGGTTGTTGGGGTCGGGGAGGATGGAGGGGAAGGGGGAAGCAGGGAGATCGAAAGCACGGTCGAAGAGGACGGTCTTGAGATGGGTCTTGAAGGTGGAGAGGGAGGGAGTGAGGTGGAGGGACTGCAGGATGGAGTTCCAGAGGGTGGGGGAAGAGTGGCGATAGGCTCACCCGCCAATAGTGGGGTGAGCAAGGTGGGGGACTTGAAGCAGGCCGGAGCCCGCTGAGCGGAAGGAATGACCAGGTTGGTAGGGGGTTAGGAGGTTGCAGAGGTAGGGGGCAGCAAGACCATGGAGGGCTTTGAAGCTCAATCATGAAGCAGTCGCAGATTGAGTGACCAAATTATTATTATTTTATAATAATAATCCTTGCATTTGATATAGTACCTCATCACGTGGGCGAAAGGTAAGAGCCAATTACCCACAGCAGTGTTCCACAAACAGTCATGGATTGAGTGACCAAATTATTATTTTTTAAAAATTTTTTTTTGAAGGGATTATTACCCCCAGAAAAGTGATCCACCAATCAATTAACAACCAGGTTCCTACTTACTGCCAGGTAAACAGAGGCGTGTGGAGTAAGGACGCTTGTCCAATGCTTTGCCCTGTCCGGGAATCGAACCAGTAAGCTACAGGACTACACAGGCTTACATGCTGTTTATTCATGGCCTTTCTTGCTGAAAATCAAAGTGTCTGCCTGCAACACCCAGACCTGAATGGTACTGGACACTGTTACTGTAATACTCAACCAGTGACCCCCATTTAATCACTGATAGACAGCCCCTTTCAATTAGCATGTTTTTTGCCTCGATGTTGAGCTCACTCATAAGGGGATGCTTCCTTTATATGCTGCATTCTTAGTTAAATTGTTTACCTCGAAATATCCGTTTAATATACAGAGGTCTGTCTCCATGGATTGATGCCTTTCCTCCATCTAGGCTGAATCCCAGGCCAGCAGAGGTCTTTAACAGCTCTACAGTGATAGCTCCACCTAGGTCCACATTTATTCCTGTAACAGTGAGGAGAAAGACGTGAACGATCTCAGCCAAGGCTGATTGAGAAGATAAAGTTACCTCTGGGCTCTCCGGGTTAGGGAGGGAAAAACCAGCCAAAGTTCCCTTTACAGGAGCCATCACGTGTATTGTGCATGTGGGGCTGCCGGGTGAGGAGAAGTCAGGCTGAGCTGTGAAGCCATCTATTGTCAAATGGCCTCCCGACAAACAACAAACAACAACAAATTGCATTTATATAGTGCCTTTCACATCGGGAGGATATCCCAAGGTTCTGGACACTTGAGGGTTTGCATCCAAGCTGAGGGCTGGATTCTGGAAGGGTGGGGTCAAAGGGGGTGGGAAGATGACCGAAGGCATGGTCAAAGAAGGTCTTGAGACAGACCTCGAAGGAGAAGAGGTTAGGGGTGAGGCAAAGGGACTCTAGGATGGTGTTCCAGAGAGTAGGGGCAAAAACGATGAAGGCCCGACTGCTGATGGTGCGACAGGCAGGGCGGGGATGTGAAGCAGGTCGGTGGCTGCCGAGCAGAAGGAGCAGGTGGGTTGATGGTGGGGCAAGACTGTGGAGGGTTTTAAAAGCGAGAACGAGGATCCTGAATTCAATCCTCTGGGGGATGGGAAGCCAGTGGAGCCGGGCAGGGATGGGGTTGATAGGCTCGTGCAGCTTAGTACGAGAAAACTGACTCACTGCCAAAGCTCATACATGAACAAAGCACAAGTTAATGGAGAGCAACCAGTGCCCGTGGAACTGCACCCCCAGGTTGGGTCAAAGTCTCAAAGCACTTCACAAGATCTTCTGTAAAGTGACTGGGTATTTGTAAGCAAATGCGGCAGGCAATCTGCACACAGCAGTGTCCCACAAACAGCTATGGAGTGAGTGACCAATTTTATCTGGGAGATTGTTGGCCAGGACACCGAGAAAAACTCCTATCGCTTTTTCGAATAGCGCAATGGGATTTTTTAACATCCACCTCAACAGGCAGGCAAGGTTACAGGTGGCTTGAAACCACAACCTTCTGACTCCGAGGTGAGAGGTCTACCAACTGATCCAGGTTGCCACCTACTTGCCTATGACACCCATTAATAATTTCCTGGCTGACGTTAAGTTAAACCAGCAAAGGTCAGGATTTGATCCTGTGATGTTCCAGCTATGCAGGTCTCTGTTTCACTCTACACGTTGACTTACCAACTGAAGCCACGATCCATAACAATCTAATTTCTTTAAAGAAGACATTATAAATACTACTGAATGTTGCTGCTAAGCTGCTGTGATGGAAGGAAATGCAGCATGATTTATAGGGGACCTGATGATTGACTTCCTTACCCACTGTTGTTTCTATGGCAGTGTCTCTTGTCATCGAAAGACGTTTTCCTTTGGGAAGAGATACATCCTGCTGAGAGGAGACCTCTTCCACTTCTTTCCCTCGCTTGATTACAATGACGGATCGTTTGGGTAAGCGAGCTTGATGTAGAGTGTTGAGTGCGTCGCCATGGGTAGAGCCAACAACTGAGATCCCATTGATGGACAAGACGCTGTCTCCTCGTTGGATGGTCCCCTCTTGAGCGGCCACACCTCTCGCAAAGATTCTGTGGATCTGCATAAAGATTTGTGGTTAAATCTACAAGGGGAACATCTATTATTAATTTGAGGCCTGGACTAATCGTTTCCTTACTCCACACACCTAATAATAATCCCTCCAAAAGCAAAAACAATAATAAATTGGTCATTTTCAATCTACGACTGTTTGTGGGACATTGCTGTGCGCAATTGGCTGCCGCGTTCGCCCACAAATATACAGTCAATTCATTTTACAGTGTGTTCTGTGAAGCGCTTTGAGACGTCCTCCCGACGTGAAAAGTGCTATATCAAATTCAAGGATTATTATTATTATTATTATCGTTAATCCTTGCATTTATACAGCGCCTTTTACGTAGGAAGGATGTCCCAAAGCGCTTAACAAAAATTACTGACTAAAAATCCGTAGGCGAACACAGCAATCAATTCAAGCATAGCAACATACCACAAACAGCCATAAAGTAAGTGACCTATTTTATTTGGGGGATTGTTGGCCAGGACACAGGGAGAAACTCCCTTCTCTTTTCGAATAGTGCCATGGAATCTTAATGTCCACCAACCAGACAGGACCTCGATTTATTGTCTCATTCGAAGGACGTCACTTCCAACAATGCAACACCTACCCAGCATTGCGTGTCAGAAAGTTGTGGGACTTGAACTCACATAGCTTAAGTGGAGCGTCAGTTTAGACTATGCAAATTCAAGTCCCCACAACTTTCTGACTAAGTCTGTCGATTGCTTAAAATGTATTTCTGGGCCAGGGAAGAGAGCGGATGTCGCCCAGATATTTTGTTGATCAAGCCCAGCAAGCATATCAGAGAAAAACAAAATGATCTGAAAGTCGGTCATTAAAAATTATATTTAATAAAGTTTGATTCAAATTAGGGCATAGGGCAAGCTGAAAGACAACAATTTCATTTCCCTGGATAGGAGCACTCCACATACTGGTGCACCACCTACAATGTTAATGGTGAACATCGTTATTCTAATAATAATAAAAAACAAGATTACATTTGCATAGTCGGGAGGATGTCCCAAGGCGCTGGGCAGTGTACAGCATTTCAGACCCAACATGGGATCAGGGGGGAGAAGGGAGGGGAGGGGAAGGGGGGTGACCGATGGCCTGGTCGAAGAGGAGGCTTTTGAGGCGGGACTTGAAGGAGACTAAGGAGGGCGTGAGGCAGAGTGATTGGGGGGATGGAATTCCAGAGGTTGGGACAGAGTGGCTGAAGGCTCTCCCGCCAATGAAGTGAGTGACCAATTTTATTTGGGGATTATTGGCCAGGACACTGGAAGAAACTCTCTTCTCTTTTCAAATAGTGCCATGGAATCTTTAACGTCCACCTGAATAGGCAGCCGGAGCCTGGGTTTAACGTCTCATCCGAAGGGCGACAACTACGACCAGCGCAGCGGAATTCTGGTGTCCTTTTAAACATAAGGAATGCTCTAAAATGACTCTAATTGTCACCTTATTTATGTAGAGTATCACAAACACAGTAATTCCAATCTGCCTACAGCGTGTTTCAACCAGTCACTACGGTGAACACGTATTGTTTCATTTTGTCTCAGTCCTGGGTCTGACAATGTCATCGAACTAGCATTGTCGCTTCCACAAACATCGACCAGGGTCCAGAGGTAAGGTCTCACCCTGTTGGAAGCAGCTCGGTAATCAATGCCTCCCTCTGTCTCTCATAGCAATTTCTGACATTTTGTTTTCTGGTTGTGAATGGGTGGGATCTTGATGAACTACTCATCTCAAGAGCAATGGCTAAAACAGTCAATATAACAAAAGGAGATTGCCTGGGGGTGAGTTAGTATAGATATTTCTGCACAGAGAGGTGTTGAAATAGCAAATAGCTGTTGAAGCTGAGTCCACTTGAAAGAGATTTGGATAAATCCTTAAGTACAAATAATATTTGAGCAGAGAAGGTTGAGGAGAGATTTGATAGAGGTGTTCAAAATTATGAAGGAAAATCTATTTCCTCTGGCGGGCGGGTTGGTAACCAGAGGACACAGATTTAAAGGAATTAACAAAAGAACCAGAGAGGAGGCGAGGAGAAATTTTTTTACCCCGAGTTGTTACAATTTGGAATGCACAGCCTGAAAAGGTGGAGGAAGCAAATTCGATAGTAGCTTTCCAAATAGGTATTTTGAAAAGGAAACATTTGCAAGTCTATGGGGTAAGAGCAAGGGAGTGGAACTAATTGGATAGCTCTTTCATAGAGTTGTTACAGGCTCTTTGAGATAAATGGTCTCCTTCTGTGCTGTAATATTCCATGATTCTATGAATATTAAGCTGGAGTGGGACGGGAAAGGATATATAGCTCCAGCAGAGAAGCTAGCACCAGCACACATAATGGTCTGAATGGCATCCCATGTGTGAAGTAAACTTTCTAAGATTTGATTCTACCAGACGTTTTGATGCTATAAGGAATCACATCACGTGCAAGTTTTATTCATAAGATCGGTTCAGATGAAGCCGGCCCTTCAACTCATTTGATCTCGTCCCTCCAGAATACCCACTCTATAATAATAATAATAATCCTTGCATTTGATATAGCGCTTTTCACGTCGGGAGGACATCCCAAAGCGCTTCACAGAACACACTGTAAAGTGAATTGACTGTATATTTGTGGGCGAACGCGGCAGCCAATTGCGCACAGCAATGTCCCACAAACAGTTGTAGATCGAAAATGACCAATTTATTATTATTTTTGGTTTTGGAGGGATTATTATTAGGCGTGTGGAGTAAGGAAACTTGCCCAAGGTTTCGCCCTGCCTGGAATTGAACACAGGTCTCTCGCTTGCAAAGCGAGTGCTCTAACCACTGAGCTACAGGACTCCACTCTACTTCCCATACAGCATCCATCTGTTTCTCCAATGAGTCCAGTGTCCTGGCCTCAACCATCTTTGCTGGGTAACCCGCTTCCGTCATTCATTGCTCTCTGGATTAAAACAAAATACTTCCTGGTGTCTGTCCTGAAACCGAGAACCACGTGTTCTCCTGCTTTGGTGTACCTGAAACCATTCTGTCTGTTCAAACCAGTTCTGTGCGTGGAGTAGACACAACATTACACAGCACAAGTAGGCTCTTGGGCAATACTTACAGTGACTGATTTGTGTTCCTGATCCATGCCTCCTGCAATACTGAAGCCCAGTCCAGTGCCTTCATCTTTGTCCATCACCACAATAAAAATCTCGCCTTTACTCTGTCGTCACAGAACAAAAAGGAAGAGTGAGTTTTGCAATGTTGCAAAACAAACAAAGCAACATTTTGTGATGAACATAAAGTTTCATGTGCCCATGGTTCCAGTTCGCTCAAGTTTCGTGAAAGCACAAATGGAACCAGAGTCACAATGTCTTGTGGCCACACGTAAGGGCTTTCTGATACTATGTTGAGGGGAAGGGAGTGTTTGTACAGAAGAATGTTTTTAAAAAAGAAACAATGCCAAACACTTGAAGTAAAACCTGAAAATGTTGAAATCCACAGCAGATCAATCAATGACATTCCAGAGAATGAATGCGGCCCTTCATCGGGACATTGACCTCTTTTGCCTTCAGATGCCTTTGCTGGGCAGGCTTTCAGCCTTCTTGCCTCCACTCATTGGAACTCCACCTGAGTCTTACAGGCTAAGGCCACCACCTGTGCCATCTGGAGACCCTCCTCCAGCACCTCATTCACACAATACAAGGAAATGCCTCGACCCCTCCAAATTACTCCTTTTTGTAATATTTCTCTGGATCCCTCATCAACATATTTAAGAGGAAACATGAGAGAGAAGCCTCCTGTTTAGGGAGATAGCAGTAAGTGCCTTTTCATACAACAGAGATAAACCAGCTGGGCCAGCTCCACAATAATAATAATCTTTGCATTTGATATAGCACCTTATCATATCATTGAGGTCTCAAAGTACTTCACAGAATATAATGTAAAGTGATTTGACTGTACATTTTTTTGTGGGCCAATTGCACACGGCAGTGTTCCACATACAGTTGTGGATTGAATGACAAAAAAATTATTTATTTATTGGAGGGATTATTATCCCCAGAGAGCGACCCACCAATCGACTAACAACCGGTTCCTACTTACTGCTAGATAAACAGAGGCGTGTGGAGTAAGGAAACTTGCCTAAGGTTTCGACCTGCCCAGGAAACAAACCCAGGTCCTCTCGCTTGTGAGTCAAGTGCTCTAACCACTAAGCTGCAGGACTCCAGCACAAGGGTACTTACTACATCCAAAAGGACTTCTAATCAGCCAGTGATCTGTTTACATTTTATTTAATGTGACTCAGACAGCTAGCATGCAACTGGTGCTATTTACAAGCCGGGGAAACTTCTTAGAAGTTGTTTTGACAGAAACTGGCTACTTCCAATTCGGGGATTTCAGTCCAATGGCAACAGCACAGTATAAGCAGCTCAAGATGGGGATTGCCAGGAGAATCCATAAAAATATATCCTGTTATACAGTGCCAATCAACTTAGTTTCTTATCAAATTTGACAAACTGTAAGTGGTTTCCTTTGATTTATTTCCTTTTAGCTACAAGGGGGGGACAAGCTAAAATGCACAGGTAGAATGGAGAAGGTTGTAGAGCTCACTACCTTTATTGAAGTTGAACGTCTTAAAAAATATGTGCTTTCCCAAAAATGCAAGCATATATTTTTGGTATGTAACTGCGTATTACTTTCTGCGTCAGGATAGTAATAGAGCGTAACGTCAGGCATGGAAAAAATTACTCTCGCTTCATGTCTCACAAGATTGGATGCATTTTGGCATTAAAAATCCTTAAAGCTAAGAGCTACAACAGTTTCGCTCCAATAGACACTGCAATTTGAACTCATGTAGTATTATTGGAGGTGCAGTCTTTCAGATGAAATGTTAAATTGAAATCCTGACTGCCATTTTAGGTGGACTGCTACTACAAATGCACGGATTATTATTATTATTATTGCTTTAGAGTAAATCCTATGAAGCGCTTTGAGATGTCCTCCCAACATGAAAGACAATATACCAAATATAACCATTATTATTACTATAAACAGAAATATATTGCTTTAAACCCAGCATGGAAATGCAATGTTTGTTTGGATAACTGGATTGTTTACCTCAGTGACTGCTTTGGTGTCATGGATTATTTTAATGACATCTGCTTTGGCTGTTACAGAGGACAAAGCAGCCTGTACCTTCTCCTGGTCCTTGGTGGAGTGTGATAATTGTTCAAGACTGAAACAAAGGAAAAAAACAATTTGGATTGAAACAATGATATTTTATGTGTGTTGTCAATCAAATTACAAAACCACAGAGATGCATGTGATCCAGTTTTATACAAGTCTACCATCTATTGGAAGTCACTCTGACAGAGTCACCTTAGCCTTTCCAGCTGAGTCGTGATGGGACAACGGGAAATTAAAGGTCTAGTTTGGATCCTGAGCCTTAATGGATTTGGACCAGATTGAGTCAAAGTCGACAATCTGGACTATAAAGTGGCTATTACCGTCAAAAAAGTGTTACTTAAAAATAGCTTAGACCTACTACTCTTTTATCCTCAAACCTTGACTTTTTCTAGCCCATACTAATACTTTGCAGAATTAGGTAAGCAGGATGCAACCTTTCCATTCCAGACAAAGAGAAATGTCTACATGTAGGTGGAATTTATGCGTGGATCTCTGTCTGGTTGGAATACTCTCAAGCATTTTGTTGGCTTTTCATTCGCCTGTGTAAAATGCTCAGTTGAGAGAAAAAATACTTTTAGTTATTGGCATTTGTAGACTTATGAAACATTATTATAATAATAATAATCCTGGCATTTGATAGAGTGTTTTTATCGGGTCTGGATGAGAGCTAACTTTCTGCAGTGAACGTCAACAAGACCGAGGCCCTCCTGATTGGCTCCCGTTAGCAGCAGCATACTTCAGGCACTAACAGCATCACCATCCATGGTTGCACACTCCACCTTACTAAGCCAGTCCGGAACCCTGGTCCCTTCGCCTCGCTTCCTCCCTCGCATTCTTCAAGGTCAGTCTCAAGACCCTTCTCTTCGACCGTGCCTTTGGTCTCCGTCCCATCTCTCTGCCTTCCCTCACCCCTACACCACCCCTCCCCCATGCTCGGGCCTCGACATCTGACTGTTCAGCGCTTTGGGACATGCTCCCGACGTGAAAGGCGCTCTACAAATGCAACTTTGTTGTTGTTGTTGTCAACTATCCTTTCTACTCCACATCCGTGCCATGATCCGCTCTGCCTTCCCCCACCTGCGCAACATTGCCCGGCTCCACCACTGCAGACCGCCGAAACCCTCATACACGCCTTCATTACATCCAGGCTCGACTACACAAACTCCCTGCTTGTCGGCCTCCCCAATTGCTCAGCCTATAGGCTGCAGATCATCCAGAACTCTGCAGTCTGTGTCATCTCCTGCACCAGGCTCCACAACCTTATCACCCCCTTCCTCATCCGACTCCACTGACTTCCCATCACAACAACAACTTACACTTACATAGCGCTCTACATGCAGGGTAGAGTCTCACAGCGCTCAGCAGTGGCGGAGCCGGCCTGACTCCGAGCCGGGGGGGGGGGGATTGGGGTGCAGGTGGCTGTAAGCACGGTCGAGGAGGAAAGTTTTCAGGCAGGACATGAAATAAGGGAGAGAGGGGACAAGGTGGAGGGATTGAGGAAGAGTGTTCCAGAGTTTTGGGGCATAGTGACTGAAAGCACGACCTCCGACAATGGGGAGGAGGGTGCGAGGGACGAGCAGGAGGCCGGTGCCAGTCGAGCAAAGGCGCTGGGTGGTGGATTGGGGAGTGAGGAGGTTAGAGAGGTAGGGAGGTGCCAGGGAGTGAAGGGATTTGAACACGAGCGTAAGGATCTTGATGTTGATCCGTTCGGTGATGGGGAGCAGGTGGAGCCTGGGCAAGAACTGGTGACATGTGGGTACGGAGTTTGGTCCGGGTCAGTATGTGGGCGGCAGAGTTCTGAATGAGCTGAAGTCTAGGACCTCTTCCCACTGGCATTTGATGTGAGGATAAAAGTGACTTGAGGGGGTGCACGGAGAAGGTTATGGATGGTGGAAAACAGCATCTTTGGATTGATGTTTGCCTCCAGGATGACTTTGGTGTAAAAGTCAGTTTTGGCCTGTGAAAGGGAGAGGCAGTAGGTGCACAGGTGCTGAGCCACAGATGGCAATGAATCGTGAGGCCGGATTTCTGCCATCTGCGCTCGAGCATCCGGGTTTATGTTTTGAGTGAGCGGAGATGACTGTTGTACCAGGGGGAGCGGGTGGGTTTCGAGACAACCCTGGATTTCAGGGGAGCCAGAGAATTGAGCGTTGCCACTCCCCACTCCTCACACTCCTTTGCCCCCATTTCTCCTTCCTTCCTCTCAAGCACAATCACGCAGAGGATACAGTTCAAGATCCTGGACATCACTTTCAAAGCCCTCCATGGGCTTTCTCCCCCCTACCTCTGCGACCTCCTAACCCCCTACCAAGCTACCCGCTCCCTCCGCTCAGCCGCCTCTGGCCTGCTTCACGTCACCTGCCTTGCCCCATCATTGGCGGGCGGGCCTTTTGCCACTCCGCCCCCACCCTCTGGAGCTCCATCCCACAGTCCCTCTGCCTCGCCCCCTCCCTTGCCTCTTTCAAGACCTGTCTCAAGACCTTCTGCTTCGACAGTGCCTTCAGTCCCCCTCCTGCCCGGGAATCAAATCCAGGTCCTCTCGCTTGGGAGGCGAGTGCTCTAACCAATACGGTACGCTGGAAATATCAGTCAAGATTTGAGGCATACTGACCTGACAGACCAACTTCTGCCTCGATGCAACTTGTCACTATGTGTCACCTCATCGTCAGACGTTAAATCTAGTGCTCCTGTGCTGCTCTTCCAAGGGCAATTTGATCGAGAGCTGGGAATTCCAGATCGGTATATTTTCACTAAGCCAGAACCAGAAGCAGGGAGGGTAGAACCTGAGAGGGCAGAGGTGAGATTTGTGAGGCTTTCAGCAGCAGGACCAAGAGATCTTCGTGGCTTGACCTCCAGCTCAGTTTTAAAGCTTTGCGTTGCTGCATCAGAAGAATAGTCCTCGCTGCACAACTTGTCCAGGTCTGGCATGCTTAGTGCTCTCAGCTCCCGCAGTTTGGAGCGAGACAGGGTTGAGGATGATGGTCGATGGTGGACTGTTGGCTTACTTTTACTGATGTTAACTCTGCGTGGTGCAGAGTCATGTTCGTGGGACCTTTCATTGCTGACGTTGCATTCTTTGGCCGTTTCAGAACCATGTTCCTCAGTATTGCTCTCGGAATGATTCATCTCAAAGCTTATAAAAGCCAAGCTGGACGGGGACTTTTTTAATTGTGGTGACGGGAAGGAAACCTCAGAGCCTTCTGTGCATGAGCTTAAACTTCGTCTCAACAAACGCGATGAATCACAGTCTCGTGTCAGCGAGTGATTGTATGTGGTTACAGGAATCGCACTGCCTGATATACGCCTGCCTATTGATGGCTTATTTGAAAAGCTTGCATTGCACATAACAAAGGACGAGTCTAAATACTGCGAGTCCAGTTTCCTGAACATAGGTTTGTCAAAGCAAGCCAGACTTTCAAAGGACTTAATTCTCTGCCTGACAGAAAAGGACGAGCCACTCTCGGGTAGGCAGCTTGGTTCGTTTGTGAAACTTCCCAGATTGGATTTGCTCTTGTCCCTTTGAAAGGACATGAAGTCTATGCTGGGGTGTTGTTCTTCACTCAGGGATTTTCTCAGGATACCAGTCGTCTCTGGGTTTAGGTGAAGACTATTGAGACTTTTAACAATGTGATCGGATTGTAATGTGTCAAACGATTTTATCTCTCTCTCCAGGAATAGTTTGTGTTTTTGTTTCTGAGAAGAATCAGCATTTTCACAGCTAATTGGATATTTCTCAAGGTGTGCCTCACCGTTGACTTTGTTAACTGGTAGTTCTGGTTTCTGATCCTCTCTCAAACAAGGCTTTGGTGCTATCTTTGGTTTGTGGCCGTTCTCTATTACTTTGAGGGATTTGGTCAACTTGTGCTCTGAAAGCCCTGAAGTAATAGATAGGTCCATCATTTCTTTCCTTTCTAAAGTAGGTGATGTTAGTTTTAATTCTATAAAACTACGTTGCTTTGCCACATGATCTTGATGGTCTTCGAGCGGTGAGATTGCAGGAGAGGCTATTAATTTGTTTGATTCTTTATGTAGCAAAGAGTCCTCGGATTGGATTTTCTGCGTCAGTCCTTGCTCCTCTCCTAGTGCTTCTTGGGACATGTTTTTGTAGAGTTTACTAGGCTTTGGGTCAACTTCACAAACATCCAACTGTGTAGAAGGTGCGATGCACATCTGTTTCCTGAATGCTTGTGACACCTCTCTATTTTCATACACTTCCAGTTCTCCAAATGACTTACAATTTTTTCTATTCGAGATATTTTCCCCTTCATCTTTGACCACCTCCTTGGGCTCTTCTTCACCTTTCAATTTTTGTTCAACTGTCATTTGGAGCTTTGTGTCTATTCCCTCTTCTTTAGATGCTTGTTTAAATAGTGGCTTTTCCATTTCATGGCCCAACGGCACTTTATCAGTGACATAAAGTGGCCTTGTTTGACATTTATCTTCCCGTCTGGTTTGGAGTTTGTCTTCTGCCACTAATTGCGTGGGGAGATGTTCTGAAGAATGTACAGGGAGTTTGCTGTTTTCATTCTCCTGTATCATTTCAGTTGCTGTGGATTTAATTTTCTCAACCAGTTTGCTTGCTTTTAAACTATTTAATGAAGCTTTCCTGGTAGGAGCCTTGGCTGTGGGACTGTCGGCAGCCGAGCACTTCTCTGGACACTTCTGTGAAGCTTCCGATTTCTTGGATCCATCTAACTTGGTCACATTCTTCTCTTGTAGCTCCGAAGGTGGTTTACTTTTACTTTTAATGCTCAGCCCCTTAAGCTTCGGGACATTGGACGACTTTTGCCATTTTTCTTGAAGCTTAGATCTGTTGGGCAACTGCGATGCTGCTCCACTTTCACTTTGTGCTTTTAGCTGTGTGGAAGATCTTATAGCTTGTGGTCCTAAAGACTGTTTAGGCAGATTGGCTGTTCTTTGTGGCTGGAGGCTAGGATTATTTCCGGTGCTAA
The DNA here is from genome assembly GCF_018977255.1 of Callorhinchus milii. Taxonomy (NCBI): domain Eukaryota; kingdom Metazoa; phylum Chordata; class Chondrichthyes; order Chimaeriformes; family Callorhinchidae; genus Callorhinchus; species Callorhinchus milii. The sequence continues at coordinate 130,274,955 of NW_024704742.1, forward strand.
ACAAAGACAAATCCTTTTGGGGGGCAAGAATCAATGACGGGGCTGAATCTAGAGAATCTACATTAGGTTTATTTATAATAGAAAGCTTTGGCTTGGACATTGGATGCTGGGGAGAAAGGCTTCTTGGGGTCATTTCCACATTCTTAGTTTCTTTCAAGCTATCCACAGAAGAGGAGATTGCATCACCCGCTTTGCTTGGTTCTGACTGATATTGTGACTGAAGCTTTGAGGCAGCGATGCTGGAATCACTGTGGTGTTGTGGCTCTTCCTCAAATCCTCTCACAGCTTCTCCTATACAATGGCCTTGATTTGGTTCTTGGTGAGCAGATGCCATCATATCTGCATCTTCCATGTCACACACTTTGCTCAGCTTTGCATCTTCCTTGGAAGATGTGTTGAGTCCTCGAATTTTATTTTGCTTTATTAGTGCATCACCTACATCTGTGGAACTAGGAATACTCGTGTTCTCAAGGCTGCCTTGTTTAGAGGACTCGCCATTAAGAGAATATGGCAAGGTGCCCTGTTCATCCGTGTCTGTTCCAGCCGTACCTGAAGGATGAGGCAAAGAGAATGGTGCGATTCCATTTGCTTTGTGTGTATGGCATGGAGAGTCTGGATTTGAATTTGTTTTTTCAACTAGGGCGAATGTCTCTAGACATGTTTCTGAAGTATACTTTTTCTCTACAGTAACAACCTCTTCAGTTGATGAAGAAATAGCATTAGGTAGGACCTTTTGATGTAGATTTATTGGAGGATTTGTCGACTGTCCCATGGCTTGCTGCAATGTGCTGACGTGATCATCAGTTTGATAGCAGATCTCAACCTCTTCATTATCTGAATCTGCGGCAGTAGGATTGTCGCATTGACTAGATGGTGCGGCTCCAGGTAAAACACGCTCTGTTTTATCACAAACCGCAGGAGAATTCTCACCAGAAGATTCGGTCTCTGAATCAGAATCATCTGCAGCAGCGTACATGGACTGTCGTTTAACCTTTTCTGTTGTTAAAGGCAATGGCTCTTCTTCCTTCCCCGTGTTTAAATTCCATGAGTAATTGGTCAGGCAGGTTTTGTTCACTGATAATACTTTGCCAGTGCTGACTGAATTCAGAACAGAAAAGTCAAGACTGTCCTGCTTGCTGTTGGCTGACAAAGTATAGTTGCTGTTTACAGCAAATGTCCCATTTGCCTCATTAATAGGCTGACCTGAACCCACAGGTATTTTATCTTGATTCTCTTTGAGACTCGGCGACAAAGTGTTTCTAGTTTGTTCTTCAGCAGAATTCAACTCTTTAATGAAGTCATCGATGTCTGTCACTGGGATATCACTTTCATCCTTATCCAATGAGATCCTGGAAGATTCCTGAAATGTCCCTTGCTCCTCAATCCCTGAATGTCCAATGAGATTTTTCAGGGGCTCTGTATCCATGCTCATAGTCCTCTTCTGCAGTAAACCTTCAGCCTTTTCCTCACTGGTTACAGTGTTAGATTCTGGGCAACAGGGCACATCCGTTGAAGAGGAGATAATACTAGAGAGTCTGTCTACAGCTGTAGAATTGAAACATATATGAGAGAGAGGGAGAAAGAGTGTAACATAGCCAAATCTATGTACAGCATATACAAATCAATAAAGACAAACACCTGTTAATGCTCTGATCTGTCGCACAATAAAAACATATTGGAAAACCCAACTCTTATTATTTCTCACAAGATGGGCAAAGTAGAGGGAAGGTAAGAGCTCAATGTGACATCAATTTCTTGCTTGCTGTCACCCCCACAGACAAATACACAGTTCCAGGCTGGCTCAGTGATAGCACTCTCGCTTCTGAGTCAGAAGGTTATGGGTTCAAGCCGCATGTCGGGACATTGAACTCACGTAGTCTAAGCTGACACTCCAATGCGGTGCTGGGGGAGTTGCATTATTGGAGGAGCTGTCCTTTGGATGACATGTTAAACTGAGATCCCATTCTGCCTGTTCAGTTGGATGTTGAAAGATCCCTTGGCACTTTTTGAAAAGAGAAGGGAGTTTCTCCTCATGTCCTGGCCAACAATCTCCCAAAATAAAACTGGTCATTCAATTTACTGGCTGTCTATGGGACAGCTGTATGCAATTGGACTGCCATTTTTGCCAACAAATATAGCCAGCAAATCGCTTGAAGTGCTTTAGAACATCCTCTCGATTTGAAAGGTGCTCTATTACCAAATTCAAGGGTTATTATTATATTTGGAGTTTGGTAACTAGCTAAGTTTCCAGTCAATCGATTCAACTTGATGCTATGAAGTTAAACATTTGCCAGATCTGGACAGTTTGAAATTACTAAACGTTGGACAATAAAATGGAATCGCTAACAAAGGCCCCCACCCCTCTCCCGATAAGGGATCATAAATGTTAACACTCAAGTCGTCTCTCCTGGCGTGCTGGTTTGTGGCGGGCTTGTTGGGGATGTATCCTGACCTTTGATATGCTATTTGTTCGTTACTGATACGTACGTTTACACAACAACCATCACTGTCATCACTTCATTTTATTAGATGGCTCATTTTCCACAGTTTCCTCCCACTTACGGACACGCACAATGTCTCGTTGCTTTCAAAACAACATCACAAGAGAAGTTCAGATGAAGACAGTCTTTTGGCCCTGAAATTCCACCTTATTTTAGCCTGTCCTAAAATCTAAGACTAAGCAGTACTGTACCAAACTCTTGCATTCAGTTCTTATTTGGAAGCTGATTATCTTTTAAGAACCGCAGAAAACAAATTTCCAAATTAAGATTGAATTTAAAAATTCCCCACAAAATCGGTGCGATTTTATATTTTAAGATAAATTAAGCGTACCAATGTCTGGCGTGAAGGGCGCTATATAAATGCAAGTTGTTGATATTGTAAATGATCTTACAGGATAAGACTATGTGAAGTTCCAGACCTCATCCTTTCAGACTACTCCATCCTACCACCTTCCTATTACAATTATTATTATATTATTATATTCCTATTACAGAATCAAGCGGCTTCTCAAATGAGTCCAGTGCCTGGCCTCCGCCACCTTTCCTGGTAACCTGTTCCAGATATTAATACCTGATATTTGCTGTAAAATTCCCCTTCCCAACCTCTGAACCTGTGCACTCTTCCACTGGTTTAAACAAATTGTGCTGGTTACACAACAGGGAAATTACTGATGTTAACAAGTGTACCCCCACACCCCTCTGTTGTCATACAATGCTCTTAATTCATTCCCTCAAAATGTTGTTATCTTTGTCACTACCAATGATCATTTGCCCACAAAACAGTTTACAGTGTATTTTATTAAGCGCTTTGAGATGTCCTTTCGACATGAAAGTTTTGGAAGCATAGAATCTGCAGTCTAGAATTGTGCTTGCCTAGTTTATTATTGATTAACAATTGATTCAGTGGATTTCATAACAATAATAAATAATAATAATAGCACTTCACAGAATACACTATAGAGTGCAATGATCAGACAATGTCATGAAACCATGCAGTCCCATCATGTCAGTAACAGGTTGGAGTCTGTCAGGAGATCAACTGGTCTAAACTCTGTTCCCCCATCATCACCAGACCTCACCAGGCTCCACTGGCTCCCTATCACAAAACAGATCGACTTTGAGATCCTCACACTTGTTTACAAATCTCTTCATGCCCTGAAACCTCTCTTTCTCTCTGACCTGCTCACTCCCTATTCTACCATCCACTGAGTCCAATCGGCTGGCTCAGGCTTCCTGCTTGCCCGTGTCCCCTTTGCTCCATCAGCGACCGTGCTTTCAGCCACCACGCCCCAAAACTTTGGAACTCTCTCCCTCAATCCCTCTGCTTGCCACATCCTTCCCTATTTTCAGATCAAGCCTGTAGATCTTCCTCTTCAACCTTACATTCATCTTGTCCCTCCCCTCCCTGCTAGTGTCAGGCTCCACCACTATTAAGCGCTCCGAAACACTACCTCAATCTAAGGATGCTATATAAATGGAAGTTGTTGCTGTTGTAAAGACAATTATTTTAGCTACTTATAAAAACTAGCTGGTATGATGTTGATAAATCATTGTCGATAAACATCCTTGCTTTCATACACACTGCACCAGATTCAGAATCAGTCGCTATTCCAGTATTTGTTAAATTTCACAAAATTTCACCCGCATGAAAATCGTTCATTTTACTCAATTCAAGGGAATAATGGGCCTACAATACCCTCGATAAAATCGGTCAATCATTTACTACATGGCTACTTTTAGGTATTGCTGCGTGCAAATTGACTACCGCACTCACCTAACAAAATACACATTACAGTAATTCCTGTGAAGTTATTTAAAACAACAAATTGCATTTATATTGCGCCTTTCACATTGGGAGGACATGAAAGCAATTATATAATGTCTTCCCAACTTGAAAGACACTTTATCAGATGTAAGAATCATTATTGTTTGCAAAGGAGGGCAAACTAAAGAAAATCAAGATTTGGTTGGGCTTGCCTTTTTGTTTAACAGCAAGAGATTTAATTATTTTCTTTACTGACTATTTCACACAATTTGTTGGACAAAGAGCATATCCAGGAACTCTCACCAGAGCATTAACAAGTACACAAGAGTCTCATATACGAAATATTACTGACGTGACATTGAAACGAAACACATGATTTCACAACTCCGTGCATTTGGTAAACTTATTTTATGAAGGTCCACCACTTTGAGTTGAAAGCCTCATTTCAGTTAAAAGTCTAATCACAGGTATACTTTTTATCCGAAAATCAACAATATCAACAAAAATCACATACTTTGCTTACCAGAGATGGGTTTCTGTACCTCCAATGTGATGGAGGCAGACAGATCGTGCATGAAGTCGCAGGTTTGCTGGTAGGACATGCTGTTGACTGGCGTGGTGTTAATGGAGACGATCTCATCCCCAGCACAAAGTTTTCCCTTTGACTCCTGTGAAAAGCAACATCATAAACCAATGCTTATCAATGCACTGCTAGAAGGTATGCGGGCGGGCAAAGGGTAAAGTCTAACTTCCACAATGAGAGGTATAGAGAGCGAAATCTCACAACAGATCATGTGGACGAGATCAGCTGCCCCTTTCGCCCACAGCAGGTGGTGATAAAATACTGAAATGCCTGCCAGGAGAACTTACGCATTAAAATGGCCATATTAAAATCTTCACTTCAAATAACGTCTTAGTTATGATCCCCTCCTCCCCCTTCATCCTTGTTTGTCTGTGACGTTAGCTCATGTGAAGGGCACTATATAAATGCAAGTTATTCATGGCAAGTGGTGGAAGCAAAAAGTTTCACTGTCTCTGTAGGGATCAACAGAGTGTTGAGGGGCAGATTCACTGCCCTTAACGCAATCAAGAGTCACCTGGGCCAATTTTAAAATAGAAGGCAATATAAATAACTCAAATTCATATGCTTGGATTCATACATTAGTTTGAGGATCTTCATTGTTAGTGTATGTGTGGGATGTGTCTCCACTATCAATAAATTGCATTTATATAGCACCTTTCACGTCACGAGGATGTCACAAGGCGGGGTGCAGTCAAACATGCACTGTTCACTAATCCTAGCTCATTTGATCCACACCCATTTTTACACCCTCTTGTGACATCGAGTTTAAAGGTTGCACATGGAAAATTCTGATTTATCCCTGAAGGATAAGGAAGGAAGTGAATGCGTTGAGATCTAATAATGGATCTCAACACTCGGCCTTTAAAACGTACCCTCTCGGCAGCTCCACCTGGCCGTAATGCTGTGACCAGCACTCTCAGGGGGGAAGCCTTGATCTCTAAGTCTAAACCAAATGACTCAGATTGCTTCCGTGAGAGTTGGACAGTCTCTGTGTTGCACAGCAGCGACGTATCTCCAGGCTCAGCCTTTTTGCTGTGAGGGAGCGACCTGGCAACAGGCTTGCTGGAGGGTGCGGGTTGCTCCTCGTTCTTCTGCCGCAGGAGACTGGGTGGGCACTCAATGCTCATCATGCTCTTCACTCTGGTGACCGCCTTGTGTTCCAGTTTGGGTGAGCGCTTGCACTCCACCGGGGCCTCCTTCACACCGAGGCTGCTGTGGCTGGCATCGATGCAATTGGAGAACTCAAAGGATTTGATGGGAATGAAGGGTGAGTCGACCATTTGCTCCATTGAACTGTCTGACTCCAGTGAGCTGCCATACAGAGAGGTGGCTCTGTCATTGCTGGCATTCCGCGGCACGTCATCATCTTGGCTCTCATCGTCCACCTCGACGGAAGAGGTCGTTATGACGATGCCCGAATCCTGCTCGTGTCCTTTCCTCACACCATCCCTCTGAGTCCTCTTAAACCCACCTTTGGCCTCGGCCTTCATAGAGTCCTCATCGTCACTGATGTCGTAGCAGATGACCCTGCGCTGGCGGAGGAGGGGGCTACGCACTGACTTGGGGCTCCCCCCAAGGCTGGCTTGACGTGCACACTCCATGTGTTTGTTGATGGGGACAGAAGCTTTCCCGTTGCTGAGAGAGGGCAAGGCCATTTCCGGTTTAATGACTGGAAAGAAAGTAATATTAGATTAAGAATTTACATGACGTCTCATTCGCACTCTACTTTCCCACAAATAGTCATGATTGAGTGACCAGGGATTTTTTTGGAAAGCGATCTACCAATAGATTAACAAATGGGTTTCTAGTTACTGTTAGGTAAACAGAGGCATGTGGCATAAGCAAACTTGCCTAAGGTTTTGCTCCACCCGGGAATCAAATCCAGGTCCTCTTGCTTGCAAGATGAGGATGCTAACCATTACACCGCAGAACTGAATGCATTAGGTCAGCAAAGGCTCAGATTTGGCTGAGATATGTGTCGGATATTCACTGTCTAGACTCACACTGAAAGGGTGGTTAATGTCAGGAAAAGCATAAAATAAGATTCCTGAAATCATTAGACTATTTTTTTAAAATTGTTCACTTCACTAGGTAATGTTTTTAATGACACTATTTCTTTGGTCAACCAGATGCCTGACACGGGCCAAAACCCATCATCAGGCTTAAAAGTATCCAAAAAGCTGAGAATTCCATGCATCCCACCTACACATGGAAATCCCAGATAGTTGGAGTGGAATGTGCGCTCTCTCCCTGGAGGGACGTATCCTGCTTACCAAATTCCAGAAAATATTAGTCACAGTTTGGCAAGAGCCAAGGCTTGGGGACCCCAGAGTGTGCATTGGGATACTGCTTAATTTTATGCCACAAGGACATCAGAGGAGCTTTCAATCTTATTTTAACAGGAGTCCTGACAGCACCTTCCCCCAAAGAGGCAACAGAACCAATGCTTTCTTCATTATACTGTTCACACTGAAAATCTACCTGTTACTAACAGGAGCTAAAGTGTTCAACAGGTGTCAAACCTGGAATCAAAGGTGGGGCGCTGCTGTCATCCAGCGAGTCCGTGGTACTTTTCTGTCGTAGTTGTTCCTCGTCGCTTGAAGCTGTTACCATCGTGTCTGAGAGAGAGGACTGGCTGGGAACATCATGAGTAAAGTACTGGGAGAGTTCTGCTTCTGAGCTCAGTGACCCTTGCTGAAAGAGAGAGCAAGAGAGAGAGAGAGATAGGGAGGAAACACTTTAATATTGACTGGCTCATTGTACAATCTTGCCCATTGGGAAAGTAAAAAAGGCACTGTCCTGTCATGAGTGTATTTACAAAGTTGTGATTCTTAAGCTAATTCTGTTCTCTTTTTAAGGAACAGGGTTAAAATGTGTGCACCCCATACCTTCTTTAATATGGCCATTTTAATACATAAGTTCCCCTAGCAGGCATTTACGTATTTTATCACCTCCATTGCAGAAGGTGGTCTGCTAACACTAAGCTTGCCATCGCCCACTGTGGGCAAACGGGGCAGCTGATCTTGCAGCCGCCAGCCCCCACCCTCCTTTTTCTCTTCCCGGTCCAACGTCTAAATAATAGCAGTACCCAAAACTGGCTGCAAACTCCTGGTTGTTGCCACCTCAGATACATGCCTACTGAGCGGGGATTATTTTCAAACACCTTTTCTGAGCAAATTCAAGGAATTTGGGCTTAACTCCATCTGAGTTGTCAATGAGGCCCAAATGGCTTTTTTGTGTGCCCAGCCCCCACTGGTTGCCAGGGGAAAGAGTATTGAGCAGCCAGAGAGAGCTCTAGGAGTTAGGGACATTCAACGGAAGCTACTTTCAAGAATATCCCCTCAGAGCCGACGTTTCAGAATCAGGCGATTCTGAACTACGCTGGCTATTAATGCAATACAGTCACTGTATCTGATAGCAAGAGGCAACAGCAGCATTTTAATCAAATGTACAACAGGACTGTGGAAACCATTTCACAAATACAACAGATATCACCATTTTTCAGATTACTAAACACGATGATAACGGGGGGGAAAAAAAACTTGTCCTCCTCAGATGTATACTGCTGATGAACAATTCACATGAATGCATCATCTGCTCACGCACCCCAATCCCCCTCAGTAATGTAGGAAAGGAATGTGCTTACCCGGCTTGCTGGTTCCAGAAAGCGCTTCATGGTCCAACTGAGGGAAGAAGTTCCCTCTCCCTGCTTGGATTTCACAGTAGGTGATGGACTCTTTGATGGTGGCCCTGGAGGAAGGGGATATTTTACTGGACTCAGTACGTGTTGTCCCCATATGCATTGCTCTATGATATACTTCCAGGCATCCATTGCAGAAGTTCTTTGATACCTACTTTACATTGGATTCAGCCTTCATGTCAGTGAATCTGGTATCACAAACCCCTCATACTGATCCCAATGTGAAATTATACTCTATGTGGCTGTGGAATTTCATATTGATGTGATGCTGCCTCTACGGCAATGCAAAGGTGCCCAGTGCAGCTCAGTTGGTTGAACTGAGACCTGAGGTTCCAACTTCAATTTGGGGTGGATCCACTCAGCCCTTCACCCTTTTGGAGACAAGGCCAGTAAGGCTAGACAGGTCCACAGTCATCCAAATCATTGCTGTTGATTGGTGAGCCTGACCAGCCGAGTACAGCAGTGACACTTGGGAGGTAGATATATCGTCAACTCTGCTCGAGGAGACTCCAGTGAGTTAAATCAGGTCTCTGGAGTGAAGGCAAAGCGACCGTGGTCATCTTTGTGGTCTCCAGGCAATAGAGTGGGGGCTGGTACTTGATGCCTGATGTAATAAAGGTCTCAGGTTCAGTGCCCTGATCTTCATCAAATCTGGTGTCAAGCACTTCAGAACTGAAGCACGGAGTTTGAAGAATTTCTGACTTTCCAAAGCCTTGGAGCTAGGGATATTCTGTTACATTATCTGTAGCATAAGCAATATCCTGCACCTTCAAGCCCCACATTGGGACTTCTGAACTCTCAGCTTTGCTGACCCTCCAGTTCAGGATTCAGGTGGGAGGGGAAAGGGAGACTTTTCAGCAAGACTGCCAGAGTTACCACCCTTTGGACGAGACGTTAAACCTAGGTCCTATCTGCTGTTCAGGTGGCTGTCAAAGATCTCCACACTATTGGAGAAGACCAGGGAGTTTGAATTAGGTAATCATAGCCAGGGCTTTGGTAACAGTATTGCAATTGACCTACCAAAAGAGAAGCAAAAAATCTGAGATTCCTGCTTTTCTTAACCTACAACCAAGCTATTTCTCATGGTCTTAGACTTAAGATGATTGTCTTAAATTTAGGATTGTGTAGAAAGGTGTTAAAACAAAATTAAAATCAATCTTAACTTGCAAGCCACCTTTTTAAGTGCCTCTTATTAAACTGCAGGAAACTGTCTTGTATATTAAGAGAGAATGTAAGAATATTTCCAAATTCTTATATTTTAAGCTGTTGATCTTGAATGACTAAAACAGACAGTCATTAGAGGGCTTGACGTGGAGCGAGCTGTGTTAACTGTACAAAGCTGTGATGTGGAGGCAAAATGCATTAAGTGTTGCACTGCCATTGAACCTCGGCAAAGGTTCACGAACCAGACATTAAAAGCATTTGCCTTCTAACCAGTGACAATGATGAATAGGAGGCAATGATGAGTGGGTGGGGGAGTCAGACATCCACTGAGACACGTTTTATTGCTTCCGTAGAGTAGACAGGGCAGTCGAGGGTCATGGAAATAGCTTTCCAAATTTCCAATTAAGTTAGTTGCAAATCAAGTGACTTTCTCTAAATATGTCAAAATTTACCAAGCCATATAAGGTAATAGCACATAGGCAGCTCCTAAACAGTGCTATCTGCTAGAGTGAAGCTCATCTGCTCAGCATATTTCAAAGTTTCACTGATACATTAAGCCCTGTTAGTTCATATATTACATACAAGGATTATTATTAAAGTCTTTATGGAAGCACAGGACATTGCCCAGCACGTCCCGCCACTAGAAAACTAGACTTTTGCACTTCAAGCACCAAAAAGTTGCACATTTTTAAAAAACACAATTATGTTGCAAGTTACATAGAAATATAGATATTTCTGCACAGAATGAGGCTGTTTGGCCCATCCATTTGTGGCAATGCTGACACCATTTTTATCTGAACCGCCATTTTTTAAACAAAAAAATCACAGAATTACCAAAATGGGGCTCCGGTCAGTCACTAAAGAGGTAGGCTCCTCCCCTTCACACAGAAACAGGGAATATGCAAACGCAACTAAACGCAGTACAAGAGCAACTGCGCTCCACAAGATCCTTCCTTCAGGCCTGAGACATGCTAAGTGATGCTACTCTGCGTGAGGGGTGCAAGATAAATGCAAGTTGTTGTCATCGTTGAGAAACGTAAGCGGTGACACTCTGCGGTACCTGATGTGTGTGACAGCTGCCCGTCCTTGCTCATACTTTCCCGATGAGTTGTACGTGATATCATCTCGTCCATTTCCTGCTCCGAAACCTGCACAAAAAACACAGGAGGAACAAAAAATGAAGTATTTGTTTGTCCCCACTCACCTAGGTCCTGATATCACTCACTTGAGCAACAACAACAACAAGATTCCATTTATAGAGCACCTTTCACATCGGGAGGACGTCCCAAGGCGCTGGACAGTTGGGTCAGGACCCGAGCAGGGGGGAAATGGTCAGGGTGAGGGGAGGGAAGGGAGGGAGCGAGGAGGGGGTAGAGAGTCGAGAGGGGAGCTGAAGGCACGGTCAAAGAGAAAGGTCTTGAGACCGGCCTTGAAGGAGGAAAGGGAGGAGGCGGCGAAGGCACTGGGGGATAGAGTTCCAGAGCCTCGGGGCTGAGAGGCTGAAGGCCCGGCCACCGATGGTAGGGCGGTTGGGGCGGGGATGTGGAGCAGACCGGAGCCAGAGGAACGGAGGGTACGGGCAGGTAGGTAGGGGGATAGTAGGTCGGAGAGGTAGGAGGGAGCAAGGCCGTGAATGCCTTGTAGGTGAGGATCTTGAATTCGATCCTCTAGCAGTGCTAGTGTCACTCACTCGGACCACAATCTTGCTTCCAATAGCTTCTAGTTCAAAGGTTTCTAATTCTTAAACAACTGTTACAAATCTTCTTATGATCTGACAGGAATTTTTTTCTACAAAAAGTTCCTCAGCCCTGAGGAACAGGGGCAAAAAACGCACTTTGTGACATTTATCACCAGTAATATCACGTTGTATTTTTCTCCCACAATAAATACTTATATTTTTGCTACATACTGGTATGTTGGGAACTACCTATGAAGGACATTTGTTTTAATAATCCTTGCATTTAATCTCAAAGTACTTCACAAGATTTTACTGGGAAGTGTAGTGAAGATGTACTTGTAGGTGAATGTGGCAACTGGTTTACGCATGGCAATATCCCACAAATAATGGAGTGACTGACCATTTTAATTGAGGGATTTTTTGCCAGGATATTGGAGGAACTCCTTTCCCCTTTTGAATAGCGCTATGGAATCTTTAACGTCCAGTTGAACAGGCAGACGGGACCTCAGTTTAACATCTCATCTGAAAGCCTGCTCCCAGTATTGTACTGAAGTTTCAGCGCGGGTTATAAGTTTAAAGTCCCATCGTGGAGCTTGAACCCACATATGCTAAAACTGCAAATAAAATTCACAACTCTTTTAACAAAAACAATTGGCAAGATTGAAACAGAGAGCACTTGTATGGTTCTGTGGCTCTGTCTAATCTGGAGTTTATGTTAAATCAAATTCACGCTGCTAACTTTTATTACGATCCAGCTGTAGCCACTGAAAATCATAAGTAGGCTTTATATTAAACCCACGGGGACTGAATGCCATGACTGTCACCCACCTGCACCAACTCAACTCCCTGAAGTGTGAAAAGAAACACTAATTACAGCATTCAGTCCTTTATGCCTCTGCCACCCTGTACAAACATAAAGAGATACTGTTTGGCTTAAAGATTTATTTTAGGGTGTGGGCAATATTAACAAGCTTGCATTGGCAGGAATTGTAAAGCTCCTAATAATCTCAGATTTAGGAAATATCGTTATGCTGCCAATGTGTCCTGGCGTGTGAGGCTGTTTAGCATTACTTGAAAAAGGGGAAGCCCAGAGATCAGATTTCAAGCACACACAGAGGCAGGTTCGTTTCAGTCTATGTCTGTCCACTGACAAGATTCTAGACTGTATAGAAACAGCTGTCACAGATTGTGCAAGAATTCATTCTGGAGGAGCTGTGGCTGGCACTGAGCAATGTTTTCTTAGGAACTTCATTTTATTTTTCTTGCTACTGAAGAGCTGGTTATCAAGGCACTGGCAATTACTTAAAGGGGCAGTATCTTCACTGAAATATTTGGGAAGTTTTTTCCATTGCTTGCACACGCAGAGTGCAACAATGTTATATTACGTTGCAACACTTCATTGGTGTGCCACTATTGTTTTATCCTGCTGCACATTTAAGATCCCACGACAAACATAGAATCATAGAATTGTACAGCGCAGAAGGAGGCCATTCGGCCCATCATGTCTGTGCCGACTCTTTGAAAAGAGTTGTCCAAATCAATCCCACTCCTCGCGCTCTTCCCATAGCCCTGCAAACTTGTCCTCCCCAAATAATTATCTACTATACGAAAAGAGAATGAAGTCCCCCCTCCCATCCAGTATCCTGGCCAACAATCCTTGAGACAGACCTCGAATGTTCTTCTGGTGGGTGCCAGCACTCCTCGCTATCCAAAAGTCAATCGTCTCTTTCAATCTTCAGATGAAAAATAATCCACAGAGCGACTGATGAAGATGTTCACTTTTCTTACCTTGGGGTTTGGATGGCGGCTGATGATGAGGCTGATGGGACCTGGGCCGCATTCGCTTAGGATTGCATAAGCCTCGCTCAGAGCTGCGTGCCGCAAGCTCACTGAGTCCACCTCCAGAACCTGATCTCCACGGCTGTAACAAAATCAAAAGTACTTCAATCACGATCAAGTATGGGGCTTAACATAAACTGAGAAGCATTGAGATGTGTCATGGACTGATCGCTGAACAAATAGCACTCTTTTCACCATGTCCTAAAAGGAACACAGGAACAAAAGTAGACCATTTAACATCCCGCGTCTGTTGTACCATTTGTTAGACAATGGCAGATATTTTAAATCACATTTTCTCTCCCCCGTTTTCTCCATTTACTTTAATACTCTTGCTTCCCAATTCTCTAAAGCCAAGGATGCACTTCCTAAGGTTGGCTCCAAAGTTAGAACCGGAGTACATTTTGCATTTCGTGCATTGATCTGATAACCACATGTTTTTTAAATCCACAATAGAGCCAGTCACAATTTCGATGGATATATTTGAAGAGAAGATAGTTTTCTTCCCCATTGTCCTGTCTAACAATCCTTCAGATGCTCTTTGGAGTAGGGCTGCCTCCTGTCTGCATGATGTGCATCTAGTTGCTCGAAGGGCTTCCCGATGAGATTTCTTAACTAAGAAATCCTGTTAAGAGCTACCACAAAATTGACCCAGTCATATTCTGAACAATCTGCCCTATTCAAAGCGTTCACACTCCATCACTCCATGAAACGTGCAGTATATTTTTACAGTTTAACACTGACTATTACTATTACCTAAGTCTGCCATCCAACTTGGCTACTGATCCAGGAGCAAGGCTATGGATGTAAATTCCTGGGATGCCATTCTCCAGTGTAAGGCAACAGGCACCGAGACCCAGGCCAACTCCAGGCTCTGAAACAAAACAATGCACAGATGTAAGTGTCGTATTCATGAGAGAAACATGGTTCCTGAAGCTTTCCACCCCTGGGTTTCCTTCACTTCATGCCTGAGTCTGTTGTAGATTGATTAATAGAGATTCATAGAATCTTACAGCACAGAAGGAGGTAATTTGGCCCGTCGTGCTTGTGACAGCTCTTTAAAGAGCCATCCAACTAGTCTCACTCACCCGCTCTTTCTCCATAACCTTGAAATTTTTCCTTTTCAAGCATATATCCAATTCCCAGATTGATTGTCATGAATAGTCAATATCTCCGGCATTACTGTAGCATGCGGGTACGAGGATGGTAGAAGGTAAACTAGATGGATTTTTTTTGTCCAGCAATTCCTATGTCCCTATAAAACTTGACCTCGCCCAGAAAAATGTCAAGGTGAAGACAGAAAAATAGAACAATGGCTGCTGCAAAGTGTGGCACAAACTTGTAAAATAATCAACAGGTTTTGAATATCACTAACGACATGGACTGTCACCAGAAACCTTCAGCCATGTTAGTCTGCATTCCCTGCCAGAACCTTTTATACATTCCATTGCCGCTACTTGGTTCTCATGTTCATGACAATGCAGGTAATCAACCACCGCGATGTAGCTCAGTAAGAGGAGACGAGGGCACAGCAAAGTGCTAGACAGGCCATGATGTGAGATATGATCACACAGTAGGTATTTGCATAATATAAAAGATTTTCTTCATGCTGGTTATTGTACCAAGATTCCACCACTCGGTTGTAGAATCCCCATTTGGAGCGCGGCTAGATTTCAACACAGCATTGTTTCCACTTATCACAAATGTCTATCTTTGAAATATCACACTGCAGCCTTTTCCAGTTAAGTACATGATAAAGATCAAAATGAAGAAAACAACTGATCTCATACCAACTGTACTTTCATCCCAATATTAGGATCCAGCTGTTCCGTCAATGAATTCAATGCCCTGGCCGTGTCTACCCTTCTTGGAAACCTTTTTGGGAGAACGAGCTGTGGCTCAGAACTGTATTTAGTTACATATGTCTTGAGCCTTGTTTCACCTTGTTTTGGCCTGTAAGACCACTTTGTCTTAAAATTTAACCATGAAAAATTCAATTCAGTCTTACTTTGGAAGCCAGTTTTCTGCAGCTGTTCAAAAGAAATCACGATCCAAATGGAGACAATTGAAGAATTTGCCAAAGCTCTTTTTCAACAAAATAACCTCGCGGGTCTACTCAGTGGATGGAATTTTGGGGCTCAGAAGTCAGAGCAGCTACTGAAAGAGACACATACACGATGGGCCAAATGGCCTTCTTCTGTGATGTAAATTTCTATGGTTGCAATGTTCTTCCCATCTCCCACCCTCCTCGAGGATGTCTCGCTGGTGAGCAGTTATACAATGTCAGCACAATTTAATTGTGAATGGATCTCTCCCGATGGGGATTACCTTTCTTTAGCGTCACCTCCATGATGATTCGATCTTTAGGTCCCGGGCCTCTGCGACAGGATTCCCCTTCGTCTGAGCCGGGCACTGGGGTTCCACCACTGGCGTTGGAATTGGGAGAACTGGAGCGACTCATCAGTGTGGGGGTGGGACAGGGAGTAAGGCTGGGGCTTCGCAACCTGGTGCGGACAGTAAGGGTCACAACACCTTTCTTCAGTTGCTGAGGGAAGGGAGGGAGACAATGTATAATACAACAACAAAAATTTGCATTTATATAGCACCCTTCACACGGGGTAACATCCTCGAGCGCTTGACTGTGGCGGAGTCTGACCCCGAGCCAGGGGAAGAGGGAGGAGGAGGTGACTAAGCATGATCAAAAGAATGTATTTAGGTGGGATTTGAAAGTGGGGAGGGAGCGAGGGAACAAGGCGGAGGGATTGAGGGACATAGATAAATAGATTGATCAAGCACAATTTTGGAAAGTTCTGAAATTGAACAAAACAAATTGTATTTACGTAGCACCTTTGAGAGGACTTCCCAGGATGCTGGACAGACAAGGACTTGCATCTGAGCTGCGGGTTGGAGTCAAGAGGAGTGGAAGGGAAGGAGGTGGTGGTGGTAGGTAAATGACAGCTAGGATTTGAGCCTTTATTGGAACCCGGTTTCCCACATTTGAAAAAGATCACAAGATTGCTTTGGTTGAAGAAGCCACTTAGGCACATTTGATCTCATCTTCATTGAGCTGATGAGTCCAGTATTGTCGCCTTGCTGTCAACCTGTTCCAGTTATTAATTGTCCTCATGGTTAAGAAATACCTTGTTTTTCCTTGAAAGAGCCCTTTGCAACTCTAAGCCTATGTCCTCTTGTTCTACTGTCTTGGTGCATCTGAAAGTATTGGTCTGTTGATATCAGAGTTGGTGTCCTTTGGATAAGACCTCAAACCTGGGTCAACTGTTCTTCTGGTGGGTGCCAGCACTCCTTGCTATCCAAAAGTCAATTCACTTTACAGTATATTCTGTGAAGCTCTTTGAAATGTCTCAAAGATGTGATAAGGCGCTATATCAAATGCAAGGATTGTTATTAAAAGCGAGGAGTGTTGACCAAAAGTCTAAACCAAAGAATTTATTCTTAATTCTTCATCATCTTAAATGTAATACAATGGTCTTGAGGCCAAGAACATGACGATCTTTGGCTATCTTAGATCCAATAAAGTAGATTGAAAACACCATGTTTTTCTCCCTCTAATAGCTACACAGCTCATTTAAATTTTTTTTTTGCAGGTTTCCAGTGTATTAGGGTCTACAGCACAACACTTGTTATTAAATACTTCAGAATGTATCATGACAGAGAACAAGTGGGCATAGGTTTAGAGTTGCAAAGAGCAATCTCAGGACAGATACCAGAAAGGTTTTCTTTACGCGGGGCGTAATCAATGACTGGTATAGGTTTCCAAGAAAGGTGGTTGAAGCCTGGACACTGGACTCATTTAAAAAGCAGCCTGATGCAGTGATGGGGGGATAGCACGGTGGGTATTCTGGAGGGATGAGATAGGATGGGCAGAAGGGCCTTCTTCAGCCAGACTAATCATGTGAACTTGTGATTTTATACTAATTGGAATTCTCTAGCACAAACCGTGAGGATTGCTGAGCCACACAGCTCTCAGGTTATAAAAGATGATAATGGACCAAAATCACAGTGACCGAATCAATTTAAACGGGACAGATTGTCTATCACAGGGTAGGCTATTGGGAGTTGAGACCAGGGACGTGTGTTACCAACCCCTATGTAACCACGGACGTGATTGATTCGTGCTTTGTGACCAAAGTGTGTGCTTATTAACTTCATGCAAATACTTGCATCTTTGAGTAAGGATGGAAGATGGAAAGTCAAAGTAAGGATCTCAGAGTCTGAAAGACCAGAAAAATCTATAAATCGCCTTGAAAGAGTTTGTAAACTTTTTTTTATAGGGGGCTGTTTAATGGACTGTGTATTTCAATAACTTTAAAACACTTTTGTTTGTGTGAAGAACTTAACGGAAACCTGTGAACAGGCTTATTCAGTGTTCCTATTAGAAGAGAAGGGATTTGGCACAGAAAAAAATGACCCTCAAAGCCTTTGAGACACTGATAGAGTTAATAAACTCTGTTCGTCTGCCAATCATTCAAAATAGCAAACATTGCTTTTTTGTTTTCAAGGAATGGGAAATCACCAATCTGTGTCACTCTTGAGCCTGTGTTTCCCTCCGAGGAGCAATCAACAGCCTCAGAACGCGTCAGGAATTAGTCTTTCCTTGTTTTCGTGTGTAAATCTCAGTGCTTGATAAACAGATGGGTTTTTACGCTCTGAATGCACAAGAGAGGGAGGGACCGGGGCCAGCAGACATTCTCCATGCAAACGACCTCCGCTCTCCCGTGGAGGGGAACAGAGTTACACGGGTTCTTACCTTGAAGGTCTGGATAGCCTGCTGATGGGTCAATCCCTGCAGAGATTCCCCATTAACTTCTAGGATTTCATCTCCTGTGGATTACAGAGCAGTTCCATGAATCCTCGGTGACATTTATACCATTTTGAAGAGACAAAACAGTCCAGTCTCCCTCCCTCAAGCCCCACCCCCCCCCCGATGCTTTCATTAATATTTAAGAAAACACTAATTAAAGACCTTGATTTAATGCATGTTTGCCCTGGCATTAAATGTTTTAGTTCTCAGTTGTGGTTTTATTCATTTAGTTTATAATATACTCTTGCATTTGATATATTACGTTGTCGATACGTCTCAAAGTGCTTTGCAGGATATACTGCAAAGCGGATTGACTCTTTATTTTGTCAGCGAAATGCAGCAGCGAGGTTGTCCCACAATCAGTCATGGAGTGAGTAACCAATTATCTTTGGGAGATTTGTTGGCCAGGACACCGAGAGAAACAGCTTTCACTTTTCGAATCGTGCCATGGGATATTTAACATCCATCTGAACAGGCAGACGGGGCCTGGCCAACAAATCCTACAAATAAAAACTGCTCACTTACTTCACGGCTGTTTGTGGGACATTGCTGTGCAAATTGTCTTCCACATTTGTTCACGAAACACATTTACTGCACTTCAACAACAACAAGATTACATTTGTATAGCGCCTTTCACGTGGGGAGGACATCCCAAGGCGCTGGACAGTGTACAGCATTTCATATCCAAGCTGGGGTTGGGGGGTAAGGGAGGGGAGGGGAAGGGGGTTGCCGATGGCATGGTCGAAGAGGAGGGTCTTGAGGTGGGACTCGAAGGAGGCTAAGCAGGGGGCGAGGCGGAGTGACTGGGGGATGGAATTTCAGAGGTTGGGGACAGAGTGGCTGAAGGCTCTCCCGCCAATGGTGGGGCGGGGGACGTGGAGCAGGCCAGAGCCGGCTGAGTGGAGGGAACGGGCGGGTTTGGAGGGGGTTAAGAGGTTGCGAAGGTAGGGTGGGGCGAGGCCATGGAGGGCTTTGTATGTGAGGACACTAGATCCTCTGAAGGATAGGGAGTCTGTGGAGTCGGGCGAGAGTGGGAGAGATAGGGTCACGGAGTTTGGGCGGGAGAGGAGTTCTGGATTATCTGTAGCCTGTGGAGGGAGGAGTTGGGAAGGCCGACAAGCAGGGCATTTGCATAGTCGAGCCTGGAGGTGATGGAGGCACGAACAAGAGTTTCAGCGGCCTGAGAAGTGAGGTAGTGGCGGAGTCGGGCGATGTTACGGAGGTGAGGGAAGGCAGAGCGGGTCATGACTTGAATGTGGGGGAGAAAAGACAGTTGAGGGTCGAACAAGACACCTGGGTTCCTGACTGGCTTGGTGAGTTGTAGTGTGCAAGCATGGAGGTTGATGCTGCCAGAGCCTGTAAAGGTTACTGTAAAGCGCTCTGAGACACCGTCCAGCGTGGAGGGCGCTATATGAATCCAAGTTGTTGTTGTTGTTGTAGCCAGGAGTCCTGGCACGAGCCAATCAGGAGGGCCTCAGTCTTGTTCACATTCAACTGTAGGAAATTTGCCCTCATCCAGGACTTGATGTCCAACAGGCAGTCTGTCAGGACAGCAGTGGTCCTGGAGTTGAAGGTGGAGGCAGAAAGATAGAGTTGGGCGTCATCAGCATACATGTACATCTTGTACATCCTGTGAAGCGTTTTGAGACATCCAGATGTGAAAAGTGCTATACTAAATATGAGGATTATCATTATTGTTATTGTCAGTACTGGGTTCATGTCATCAGGATTTCACTGCAGCTTCAGTAAATGCAGAAAGATCCTCATTCACTGAAGCGCCTCCACCTACACATTCTGTCAAGAGTGAGATGAATTCCTCCAGGGAGAGAAGGCAGGCGGTTTCTCCCTGCACAACAGATGCTAACTGACACCTTGGAAAAATGAAATGTGCTTCTTGGCAGTAATTAATACTAAGCTCCTCACAGCGGGACAGTGGGACCTCCAGCAACCTGCTTAAGCCTCTGAGGCAGAGTAAGTTTTCACTGACACAGCATGACAGGAGATTTATAGAATCAATAAAAAGAATTGATTAAAAGGAACCGCAGTTAGGAGGATAATAAGGTGCAAAACAGCGAGTGTTTAACGAGAAAACATGCTGTTGTGTTACTGGAGCAATTAACTAACTAACTGACTGACTCACTCACTAACTAAGTGCAGTTAATTAGTAACTAACTAATTAATTGCCCGCTGTCAGTGTGAGGAGGGTTCTCATTCCTTTTGTGGGAATTTAAACACCATTCCCTCAAAAATCTAGGCAAACTGGCAGAAAGTCAAGTTTAGGAAGAAAACCAACTTCAAGAAGAATCAGAGTAAAATGATTTGCTGTATCAAATGCAAGATTATTATTAGTAGTAGCATTTTTAACAGAGAAAGAGGTGGTGCTTTTCTATGCTGTCACATGAAGTTGCACAGCACAGAAGAGACTATTTAACCCAACTAGTCTGTGCCAATGTTTACACTCCACATGAGCCCTGACACCTCCTATTCTCCTCTCCTATATCAGTCTTGTCCCATCTCCCTCATACATGCATCAGGTTTTCTCTTAAACGCACTGATGCTTTTTTGTTTCAACTGCAGCTTCCAGCAGTGAGTTCCGCATTCTCACCACCCTCTACGCCAAAAACATCCTCCTAAACTCCCTATTTCTGCTGCAAGACACGCACACACACCCCTCGTGCTCACTCACGATACAAAGGACAAAGGCATCACTGTTGACTGGAACTAGAAATTATTATTGAATAATAGTAATGATGGATTTATGAATAATAATAGGATTTCCCTCCAAAAATTAATATTAATTTGGCCACTCAATCCCCGAGTGTTTGTGAGACACTGCTGTGCGCAATTGGCTGCCGCGTTCGCCCACAAATATACAGTCAATCCAATTTACAGTATATCCTGTGAAGTGCTTTGAGACGTCCACATGATGTGAAAGTCCTGTGGAAAATGTGGAGTTCTGTAGCTCAGTGGTTAGAGCACTCGCTTTGCAAGTGAGAGACCTGAGTTCAATCCCAGGCAGGGCGAAACCTTGGGCAAGTTTCCTTACTCCACACGCCTAATAATAATCCCTCCAAAAACCAAAAACAATAATTAAATTGGTCATTTTCAATCTACAACTGTTTGTGGGACATTGCTGTGCGCAATTGGCTGCCGCGTTCGCCCACAAGTATACAGTCAATTCACTTTACAGTGTGTTCTGTGAAGCACTTTGGGACGTCCTCCCGAAGTGAAAAGCGCTATATCAAATCCAAGGATTATTATTATTATTATTATTAAAGGTACTTCACCAAATGTGGAGTCCTGTAACTCAATGGTTAGAGCACTCGCCTTGCAAGCAAGACACCTGGGTTCAATTCCAGGCAGGGCGAAACCTTGGGCAAGTTTCCTTACTCCACACGCCTGATAATAACCCCTCCAAAAAAAAACAATAATTGGTCATTTTCAATCCAAGACTGTTTGTGGGACATTGCTGTGCGCAATTGGCTGCCGCATTTCGTCCACAAATATAGAGTACCAATTCACTTTACAGTATATTCTGTGAAGCGCTTTGAGACGTCTAGAAGACGTGAAAAGCACTATATCAAATGCAAGGATTATTATATCAAATGCAAGGATTAGTATTCTTTCCTCATTTGCTCTAAGCCAATTGTTCACTGGTAGAGATGAAACAAACACTAAAAGGAGGATATCTGAGTGACTGTGACATTCTCAGCCCCCACCTCAACCCCCACCCCCTTCCCCACATTGCAAAGGGTCTTGAAATCCATCAAAGATTTTGAGCGGCTGCTTTAGCTACAGTTGGGCGACCAGCCAGGGTTTTTTTTGGAGGAGTTCTCATGAGAAGCCAAAAACAATGAGCTATCTTGGAGAAGCCACCGCACCGCTCCCTGGAGCCAAGATCTTCAATGCCTTAAAGTCGCATTAATAATAATTATCTCTAAACTAACACTGAAAAATTAACGGGGTCATCAGATACAGCACAAACCGTGTCTGCCTTATTGACCCACGAACCCACTTACAAGGGTTTGGTTGCAAGCCACGAAAAAAATGGCTTATGTTACTGTCATCAAGCATCATGGATGGAAATACTAGCTGCGCTACATTCAAAGGAGTTAATAGTTTTCTATGTTTAGTTTACATGAAAGGATATCAAATTCTTAAGTATATAAGGACAAGTTGGAACAACAACTCTTGCAAATGCCCATCTGCTATTGTGCTAAACCCTTGGTTTGAGATGCTGATCATTGTCACTGAAACAAAATTGACCTCCGCTGCCCCTGAGTGATTCCATCCTCCCTCAGAGAGAGTTACACCCCACTGGGATGGGCCGAAGAGGTCACACAAAAGCAATATAACACATTTGTAACACGATGTATGCTTGGATAAATGGTCCAGTTTCACCAGAGAGCAAGATCACAAATAGAATACAAATTTACATTTATGTAGTGTATTTCATGACGAGAAGACGTCCCAAAGCGCTTAACAATACTGCCTTGCCACCTGAGCTGGAGGTGGGAGCTGATGGGAGTGGGGAGGGGAAATATAATAATAATAATCCTTGCATTTGATACAGCGCCTCATCTCGTCTTCGAGATGTCTCAAAGCTCTTCACAGGATATATTGTAAAATGTAGTGACAGCGTATTTTGTGGGCAAAACATGGAAGCAAATTGCACCCAGCAGTGACCCACAAACAGCCGTGGATTAAGTGACCAAATTATTATTATTATTTTTGGGAGGGATTATTACCCCCAGAAAGTGATCTGCCAATCGACTAACAACCAGGTTATGAAATACTGCTAGGTAAACAGAGGTGTGTGGAGTAAGGAAACTTGCCTAAAGTTTCACCCTGCCCAGGAATCAACCCCAGGTCCAATGGCTTGCAAGATGAGTGCTCTAACCACTAAATTACGGAACTCTATAAGAGGTCACGTAAAGATAACCAAAAGCATGGTCAAAGAGGTAGGTCTTAAGGCTGACCTTAAATAATAGGATTAAAGCCAATTCAGATTGTGATACCGAACCTCATGGGATCAACTTTGGACCCAATCATTGTGACAAATTCGGGAAGAGCAATGGGGAGGAAGGAAGTGCTTATGTCCACAGTCTTCGGGAATAGATGGAAAAATGCAACATCACATCACAGATTCAAGAATACATTGAATATTCATTGGATCTGATGTGCAACTTTGCGTGCTTCACTTCAATATTTGTCAGAAGCGAGCAAAATCAAAGCCAAAGTAAAATTATTTGCCGCTATTAAATTTTGCTGGAATAACAAACTAGCTGGGCTCAAGGATCAGATTTCTGACCTTCCTTCAGTCTCCCGTCAGCAACAGCCGCTCCGTTTGGAAAAATAGTTTTAACAAATATTCCCATCCGGCCTCGAGCAGAATCCTGGCCACCAACTATGCTGAATCCAAGACCCTGCAAAACACACCAGAAACTATACAAAATCAATAGGATGTCAGTATTGGTTTGAGTAATAATAATAATTTCATATAGCACCTTATCACATCTTTGAGACGTCTCAAAGCGCTTCACAGAATGTACTGTAAAGTCAATTGACTGGATATTTAGTGCCTTGTATAGAGTACAAACAACAACATCCGCAAGAAACAAATGGAGGATAGTTCAAAGGTCAGTAAAGCTGCAGAATGTCACGTCAATTGAACTGTAAAAATCTGTTTCCAGCTCTTCAGAAATTGCCTTCTTCAGGATAAGAGCCAAATGTTCAATCACTCTATAGACACACATGGTTCAAACAACTCTGGTGCCTTTTATTCACGAGGATATTGAGGCAGCTCTATAAGGAAAGAGGGTCAACTGGATCTTAGACACATAAGGTGTATTTTTAACAACGGATAAAGACATTGAGGGATCGTGGAGTAAGCTGCAGATACATTCAGGTACTCAACCCTCAAAGTGGCAGCTTTCCTACTGAAGTGACTTGTATGCAGTTCTCCATCCCAAGTGAAAAAGCTTTCCTGCAATAACAAGGTTTTAACGCAGTCTCCCAGTTAAAATGAGCCAGGGAATCAACATGTTTCAAAAAAAGGAATAGGTGTCAGCCTGGTTCATTTGGTAGCACTCTCCCTCTGAGTCGGAAGGTTGTGTGCTCAAACCCCACATCAGCTTCTTGAACTCAAAAATCTAGGCCGACACTCCAATACTGTGGCGGGGGAACACTGCATTGTTGGTGGTGTCGTCCTTTGGACAAGACATTGAAACCGAGGTCCCATCTGCCTGTTCAGATGGACATTAAATATCTTGAAAGAGATATTACTCAAAAAGAGAAGGGAGTTCTCCTGGTGTTGTCATCAGTTATTTGTTTCATGGTATTTGTGGGACATTGCTGCGAGCAAATTGATTTCTGCATTTGCCTATAGTCGTTACACTTTCAAGTAAATCCTGTGAAGCTCTTCAAGACATCCTCCTGACATGAATATATCATATGCAAGTGATTATTGAAAGAGAAGTGAGTTTCTCCTGGTGTCCTGGCCAACAATCCACCAGATAAAATTGGTAACTCACTCCATGGCTGTTAGTGGGATATTTCTGTGTGCAAACTGGCTGCAGTGTTCGAATACACAGTTATTATATTTCACAGCATATCCTGGGAAGCTCTTAGAGACATACTCTCGGTGTGAAAGGCACTGTATCAAATGCAAGGTATAATGATATATAACATATAATTTCAATAATTACTTGTAATAACAACAATTATAATAAGAAAATCAACGCTCTTCAAGACAGGAAGGACATTAACTGTAGAAGGAGATCAGTGTTACCTTTCCTTGTCCTTTCATCAGAACAATGTTGGAGATAATGGATGGCTGTGCCAGTCGCCATGGCGATTCCACTTGAACCGTGCTTAAGGAACGTGCCGATTTCTTTACTATTTGATACTCCTGAAAAAAATATACAAAGAATGACAAAATGGAGTGGACTTAGAAGCCAGATCATCTCACTCATTAATATCAGCACAAACTTGGGATTCCTCCAGTGATGATACTCTAGTCTGTCGGGCAAGCGCTGATCACTTAACTTAAGAGATATTTTTGTCTTTGTCTACAACGATAAATCCCTTTATAAACGAGTAACAAAACTATTATATCCATTCTTAGCGATTGATGTGTGAGGCTTTATTTCTTTTATTTAAAGTTTTATTTATTTTATTTTTATTTCTAAAACATATTAGGTTTTGTTTCTAAGCGCACTGCAAGAAATTCACTGCACATACATGAGAGCCTTCCCACGTGCCAACCAGCTATTTTGGGGTGAACGGGTCACCACTTCCTGTTAATTGTGAGGAAGCAAAGCAGGCAGTGAGGTCGGTGTCGATATGATGACGCAGAAGGTGGCCATTTTAGCTTCCCATTAAAAAATGGCCAATTTCTTGCTAATTAGGTCGCTACTCCCTCCTCTTCGGCCTGTTTTTTAAGCACGGGCACCACATGGTCCACCTTTGAGCGTGCATAATGAAACTGTCTACTGGGCCTCACAACAACTGGGATTTCATGGATCCTAACCACCTCGTTAGAATGAGGCTCTACTGCAGTTTTCCTCCACACCCATCAATGTCGCCATGGTGACCGAGGCAGGCATGAAAAATGGCCGTCCACACACCTGCCTGGTGCCCACCGCATCCAGCTGCTGTGGAAGGGAGTGCTTCCGCCCACCTCGTGCCGGCTTCTCTGGCATCTCGCAACTCGTTTCACCGTTCTCCACGATCAGCTCGTCATCTTCGCCCACAGACTCCAAGCGGCTGCCTCCACCTGGCAGAAGAACAGCGAGAGAGAAGTAAAGCTTTCAGCTCCTCTGCTGCCAGAAAGAGTTGGGCTCAGCGTTACCTCAACAGCAGCTAAATTACTTTTGTGTCAGGCCTTCGGGGAGCTGACCGTCAAAGAAAAAAAAGACAACCAGTCCCACCAAACATAATCCAACAACGATTGCCTACAAAACACAGAGTCACCACACTTTACAGTACTTCCTGTTAAGCACTTTGAGACGTCCTCCTAATGTAAAATGCTCTATACCAAATGCAAGGATTTAAAAAAAACACACATAGCAAATTCAAACCTTCAATAATTAAGAGCTGAAAAAGTGCTCCTGTGGAAAACTGGTAGCTCACTGCCGGAAAAAAGGCATCTCACAAGATAAACTCTGCTTTCTCCAGAGAATCCTCTACATCTGTTACACAGACTACAATTCTGACCTGAGACAAGCTGAGCTCTAACACTGTGGTGAGCGGGTAACCTTCACAGTATCTGAAGCCACTTCAAGCTGAATTACGTTGCTCTCTATAACACCTTGCTCTAGGGTTCTGTTGGATGCTCTGGTTGCAGATGAACAGTTTTTGCTATATTTATGCAGCAGAATCTGTTTGGCTTTTGGCTTGCCTCGTGCTTTAACACAAATTCTGGCCCAGTGTGATGTATTTTCTTCTTTTCAGGGGAGTGGGAAACTGTCTGGAACTTTTGGACATAAAGAGAAAAAGGAATTAACTGTACATTTGTCTAAATCCAGACTGTGTTGGCAGTACACTGGCCCAACATCTTGAGCCAGTAACCGGATTTAGACGAATGACACACCTTGAGATCTGCTTCTGAACTTCATTGCTCCACTGCCTGGCGTAGGACTGCGGCAGGTCTTCAGAGGTACGTCCACATGACCTCGGTCGTCCGTTTTATCAGTTTCAGAAACCTGCAGCGCAAAACCAAACAGAGCCAATGAGCCTCAAGTGACACATGCTGTCTGACACTCACCTCCCTCCACTCTTACTCCGTAGGCCTCTTCCCTGATACAATTTAATCTTTGAAATCGATCACATCGATAAATTGGCCGTGTGTAATGGTAACCACACTGCAGAGTAACGCTTCTCCTAAGCAGCTCATCCCCAGAGAAACTGACTGCTGCTTTACATTAACAGGATGCAATGTTGAGTGTGTGAGTGAGAATCAAACCCAGAAATTATTCAGTCCGAACCTTGAGCTTATCCAACTGAATTACAATAAGATTGTGGCCCTATATTAGAAAGGCTCAAAACATTTGTCAAAAACAAGGAGGTTGGTAAGATAATAATACAACAACAAAATTACATTTGTATAGCGTCTTTCACATCAAGAGGATGTCCCAAAGCGCTGGACAATCAGTGTTTCGGACCCA
This sequence comes from Callorhinchus milii, assembly GCF_018977255.1. Lineage (NCBI taxonomy): Eukaryota > Metazoa > Chordata > Chondrichthyes > Chimaeriformes > Callorhinchidae > Callorhinchus > Callorhinchus milii. Next base: position 130,302,171 of record NW_024704742.1, read on the forward strand.
AGCTGGGTAGTCGAGATCGGGGAGGATGAGTGGCAGAGGGGAAGGAAGGTGACTGAAGGCACGGTCGAAGAGGAGGGTCTTGAGACGGGTCTTGAAGGAGGCAAGGGAGGGGACGAGGCGGAGGGACTGCGGGATGGAGTTCCAGAGGGTGGGGGCAGAGAGGCTGATAATAATAGTAATATTAAGAAATAATAATACTTGCAAAGGATTTGGTGCTTTATCATGTCATCAAGAGGTCTCAAAGACCTTACAAGATACAAGTGAAGTGACTATATGTTTTGTGGACGAACATGGCAGCCTATTGATGTGTCCCTTCACTCCCTGGCACCTCCCTACCTCATCAACCTCCTCACTCCCTAATCCACTACCCAGCGCCTCTGCTTGACTGGCACCAGCCTCCTTCACGCTCTCCCTCAATCCCTCCACATTTTCCCCTTTCTCATCTTTTTCAAGACCCTAAAAACCTGAAAACCCTCCTTTTCGACCGTGTTTACAGTCACCTTTTCCCACTCTGGCTCATAGTTAGGCTCCGCCACTGTTAAGCGCTTTGAGACGCTGCCCTGCATGGAAGACGTTATATAAGTGCAATATTGTTGTTGATTACTCTGTTCACCTAGCAGTAAGTTGGAACCCAGTTGTTAGTCGATTGGCAGATCACTTTTCTAGGGGTAATAAACCCTTAAAAAAAAACTTGGTCACTCAATCCACTACTGTGCGCAATTGGATGCCGCGTTTCAGCCACAAAAAACATACAGTCAATTCATTTTACAGTACATACTGTGAAGTGCTTTGAGACGTCTCAAAGACGTGATAAGGCACTATATCAAATGCAAGGATTATTATTATTATTTATCAACTATTTGTGGGGCACTGCTGTGCGTAATTTGGCTGCCGTGTTTCGTGTACAAAACATACAGTCAATTCACTTTACAGCATATTCTTTGAAGCGTCTTAAGACATCTCAACGATGTGATAAGGCGCTATATCAAATGCAAAGATTATTATTATTACAGTATGTGAAGTACTCACTAGCTCAACCAAAACCCCGAGGTACAGAAGCAATCTAGATCACAAATCTCTAGCCATCAAGGGGAGACTGGCGAGAAAGCACATCGCCCTGTTCTGAACAGCTCTGTTCCTGGAGCTGGAATTAATCTGTTCCTTTGGCTACAAGCCCTCCTTATATAATGAGATGATTATTACCACATAAGAAATGAGAGTTCGAAGCCATTTATAACGATAAACTTTTCCAAGGCACATCTGTGCGATGCCCAAACGGAAAAGTGTTGAGAATACAAAAACTGAAGGGGACAGAAAAATGCATAAACACAATAAATTATACATTTTATAGAGGTAGAAAAAAATCTCTCTTCTAACAAGGATACAGTAAATCTGTGTGTTACATGCATAAACACACAGCAACACTTTGCTAATCTATGCCATCGTTAAACATTAGGAATAACAGAAACCCAAGGAACAGGCTTGAAGCATCTACTGGTCTCAGTTGCTAAATTAGGACTATTATTATTGATAACTACTGTGTGTTTCCCATCAACTAGTCAATTAGTAGTGCAATTTATAGTTTCACCCTGGATCACATAAGGTTTTGCAATAGCCATAAGGCTCCTGAAAACCATTATATCCACTACCTTATATTCACAACTCTGCTGTATCCTCGGGCAAATCCAATAAATCTCTTGGCCATAATAATATGCCTTTTCTGAACCCGCACTGGCTTGGCTATATTTTCTACAATCTAATAAACAGTTGAATTTGATTTTTTTTAAACTAAAGAGTTAAACTCAGTGAGAAAGTAAACTGGCCAGTGTGTTATTGAGCCGGAAGACCAGGAAGTAACTTCAGCTGGGCTGAGTTGTATCTTAGATAAATTATAGAAGGGACATGACAGTTGGACTGGAAGGGGTTAAATAACCCTGGCCCAGTTTTTTCCACCAAATGTTGCGCTTAATGAACACTGGAATCTCATTCACAGGATTTCTTGATGGGACTCCACAACAAGCAATTCCTATTGGTCCACGGGAACTTTGCTCCAAAAATAGAAGAATAACCCTTACGATCCTGACACTTGGTACTGAACAGCGCCTTTCACTTCAGGAGAGCGTCCAAAGCGCTTCACACGATTTACACAGGTCTGTGTGTTTTTTCTCGAATATGATTGTGTCAGAGTGGAACTCCCACAGATCAGTGTAAGGAACTCCAGGTCACTGGAAGGAGTCCTCTACGGCACGTCTCGGGATCTTTATTAAGAGACAGTTTTAAGAAATACCACGAATAAGACACCATCTTTGGGGGGGTGGTTAGAAAAAAGGAAGCTCTATGTTGCACCTTCACATGCCAATTATAACATGTGAGCCTTTGGTACAGAACTCGGCACCAAGGGGAGGGGCAAATTGGAGACCCCATCAGCACAAAGTAAATTAAGCCAAAATGTCATGCCTTTGGAACAGATAATAATAATAATTATCCTTGCATTTGATAAAGCGCTTTTCACGTCTTATAGACGTCTCAAAGCGCTTCACAGAATAGACTGTAAATTGAATTGACTGTATATTTTGTGGGCGAAACGCAGCAGCCAATTGCACACAGCAGTGTCCCACAAACAGTCGTGGATTGAAGTGATCAAATTATTATTTTTTTGTTGAGGGTTTATTATCAGGCGTGTGGAGTAAGGTAACTTGCCCAAGGTTTCTCCGTGCCGGGAATCGAACTCGGGTCTCTCACTTGCAAGGCGAGTGCTCTAACCACTGAGCTACAGGATTCTGATGTCTCCCTCCATAATGGGAGACATCGGAAAGTGGCAGCTTTTGAGAAGAACAAGAAGGGCCAGAGAAAGAGGGAGCATCTGATTTCTTTAACTCTGGAAAAGGTACAATTCCTCCAGCTCTTTTCTCTTGTGCCAAAGGTTGTTTCAGGATTCTGAACATCTGTTTTACAGTTTATACTGACGTCATGTGGAAGGTTGAGATTTATTTAAGTGTTGCCAGTGGTGGAATGTTGATGACCCCGTTTACAATTTTCACAAACCAAGTTGCCATTTGGAGCAGTTTTGTTGAGCAATGGCCACATTGTGAAATGATAAGCCACACAATGAGGTCAAAGATTTGATAATTCCTAATTTGATAGGATTCCTTCCTCAATAGTCTTGGCTGAAACTCCAGGACAGTATTGGTGAATCGCTGCATTGTTGGAGGTGCTGTCGTTCGGATGCAACTTTCAAACCAAGGACTCTTCCGGTTGCTTTCCTGCTGAAGAGGACACGGCCTGCGATTGAAGGGGGATAAATCCAGAACGAATCTACACAAACACTATTTCAGTGAGTGAATAGTGAACCTGTGGAACAGGCTCCCTAGGGAGATGGTTGAAGCAGGAAGTGTTGATTCTTTCAAACACAAATTAGATAGTTTTCTTTTAGGAAATAACATAGGTAGTTTGGGACATATGTGCATGCTACCGCCAGGAAGGTGGAAGGTGAACTAGATGGACCTTCATCTGTTTTTGTCTAGCATTTCTTATGTTCTTGTTCGTATGAATGTTCTCTTGACACCATTCAAACAATAAAAGGCAGCTTCTCCTGGTCATCAATCCTCCACATAAAAATCAAGTTGTTCATTTCATGGCTGTTTGTGAAACTTTGCTGTATACAGAATGGTGGCTGCATTTGTTTACAACATACAGGCAATGCACTTGACAAAAATTACTGTAAATTACCTTTAGGGTATTTTTTTCCTTTTTCACTCATTAACAATCCAACCAGGGAATTTGGGAGACATTTTCTCCCATTCTGACAGATAATGACTTCCAAGATGTAACTGGCTTCTCCTCAGACCTGCACATTACAATTTAGTATTTCTGGCAATTGTACTTGAATCATAGACCCTTCGGTCGTGTAGAATAAATGCTACCCAGGGCTATAACTTACTATGTACCATTCTTCGATGTGCTTCTCCAGGCCCGGATGTCTCCTTGTTTACAATGGGCCCTGATCACTTTCAGAACCCTGTCTTTATTTAAGCAGAAATAACACTAAATAGATTAGTAAAGAATCATACCTTTTTCCTAACTACAGATACACCCGGTTTATCAAAGCAAATTCTGTTTGTCTGAGACTTCCCATAGGTCATGAAATGCTGTTACCATTAAAGTTCCCTTGTCAATGTATGAGAGGTATTAAATGGATGGAGCACCTGGAGGGATGAGATCAGGTGGAGCTTTCTTCATCTAAGCCAGTCTTGTGACCTTGTTGGCTGATATGATAATAATAATCCTTCATTTGATACAGCTCCTTATCACGTCTTTAAACATCTCAAAACGTCTCAGGTCTGAGGAGAAGCCAGTTACATCTTGGAAGTCATTATCTGGCAGAATGGGAGAAAATGATTCCCATTTACACTGTAAAGTGAATTGATGTATATTTTGTGGGCGAAACGTGGCAGCCAATTGTGTCCCACAAACAGTCGTGGAATCAGTAACCAAATTATTATTATTTTATTTGTTTTTAAGGGACTATTACCCCCGAAAATGCAATCCGCCAATTAACGAACAACTGGGTTCCTATTTACTGCTAGATAAACAGAGGCATGTGGAGTAAGGAAACTTGCCTAACGTTTCGCCCTGCCTGGGAATCAAATCCGGGCCCTCTCGCTAGGGAGGCGAGTGCTCTAACTAATACACTACAGGATTATCACTAGCCAATCATGGGTGAGGGGGGCTAGGGAGAGGAAGACAATGTTATACCATTTCCCTTCCCCTGTGATTTTGTGATTTACAAGGGTTTCTTTTGCTACACTGTAACATTTAAGAATAAAACCACTCCTGGTGTATTGCCTTTCTGTAGATTCCAATGGCAGATCCCAAATTATTTTTCCTTCAGACCAGGAAGGGTATGGTTGCTTTCTGTACAGTTGTGCAATTTTCTTATTAGATTCTGCAAACATGTTTAGCACGTGTTTGCGGTGCAGTAGGGAATGATTTCTCCCAGACGGCAGCACTTCAGGCATCTACAGCAATTTCAAACCATTTGGCTAATGATCAAATCATTATCCTGCATGCCATGGTTCAGAATTCATTTTCTTCATCAGACATGGATCTGTGAGGGTGTAGATTTACTCTATTAGCAGCTCAGAGTCTCTGGAATTTGGGAAGTTATTGAATTCAACCTTAACTTTGAAGCCAGTTTACACTAGATCTTAGATAGGAAAATTACAGAAAAACGGGCTTTGAAATTAAGACTTGTATTTGAGAATTTGCAAAATTCTGGAGCCTGTTAAATGGTAAAAAAATAAGAGGATATGTCAGCCCAGTTAGGCTTTCTCCCCCTGTATTCTTTATAAAACAGAACCCACAATGCCTCCATGGGCAAAGCTTGTTTGTTTAGAATGCAGTCTTGCGCAAAACAAATTGGTTCGCCATTTGGATCATCAAGTCCCTGGCGACATCATGTCCTGCTTTTGCAAATAGGAAGCAATGTCGGCAGTGACCTGATGACCCAGGAGTCGGACATTTTTACAATGAACAGTGAAACTGGTTGTCGGACCTTGTTTTATGGATCCCAATACAATAACCAGTTGTTAGTCGATTGGAGGATCGCTTTTCCGGGGGGATTAATTCCTTCAAACTAAGTAATAATAATTTGATCACTCAATCCATGACTGTTTATGGGACACTGTTGGGTGCAATTAATTGGCTGTCGCGTGTCACCCACAAAATATACAGTCAATTCTCTTTACAGTATTTTCTGTGAAGCGCTTTGAGACGTCTCGAAGACGCTGTATGAAATTCGAGGATTATTATTATTGACAGAGCTCAATGTTAATCTTGAATTTTCGAATTCAAGATCCTCATCCTCACCTACAAGGCCATTCACGGCCTTGCTCCCTCCTACCTCTCCGACTTACTATTCCCCTACCTACCTGCCCGTACCCTCCGTTCCTCTGGCTCCGGTCTGCTCCACATCCCCCGCCCCAACCGCCCTACCATCGGTGGCCGGGCCTTCAGCCTCTCAGCCCCTAGGCTCTGGAACTCTATCCCCCAGTGCCTTCGCCGCCTCCTCCCTTTCCTCCTTCAAGGCCGGTCTCAAGACCTTTCTCTTTGACCGTACCTTCAGCTCCCCCCTCGACTCTCTACCCCCTCCTCGCTCCCTCCCTTCCCTCCCCTCACCCTGACCATTTCCCCCCTGCTCGGGTCCTGACCCAACTGTACAGCGCCTTGGGACGTCCTCCCGACGTGAAAGGCGCTCAATAAATGGAATCTTGTTGTTGTTGTTGTTGTTAATGAGGACAGTCAGTGTGTGATTTTCAACTCCTTAAGCTTGCCTGGGGAGATAGGCAGTAACACAAGCCAGTAAATCTCATGCAAGAGGAAGCATCACCAACCCTTCCACTGACCCGCAGGCAATTTTCATCTGTTGGCTGCGGGCAAACTGCGTACACAGTCAGAAACATGCTTCAAACAGCTGTTATATGCCTGCAGTGTCTTCAATTGCACAAGCATGTTCCAATCTGGCTGTACACCACACTCCCTAAGGTAGCGGGAGTTCAACGTGACAGATGGGCATGGAGTTTCTTTCAGAAATTCAACAGACATGATACATACAGGAAGCAGATAGAGTAGCAATTTATGTTTGGACCCAAAACTTCATTCCTTCCATTTGCGCTGTTGACACTGGTACTCAGCACCTAATCAAAAATGAGCCTCATTTAATATTTTTTTAAATAAAAAATTGTAGATTAAATCACCCAACAGTATCATGTTGCTCATGAATGCCAGTCAAGCTTGTTCACACAAAGCGTTTAGCCCATTGGAAATGGGCAAATCACCCATAAGAAATGCTAGACAATAAAAGTCCAAAGTCCATCTAGTTTGCCTTCTACCTTCCTGGTGGTCGCATGAACATATGTCCCAAACTACCCATGTACTATATCCCATAACATTATTGAAGACAGAGATTTAAATTTGTGGCCATCAGATTAGGAATCCTATAGTCCAGCACTGATCAAAGCATCATCTTTCTGCATGTGGCACCATACATTGGTGAGATAGGACATGTCATCTCCCAGATGCAAGTGTCAGTTAGAACTACATCACTGTTCAAAAAAAAGGAAGTTTCTCTCGGTGTCCTGGCCAATAAATCCTCCAAATAAAATTGGCCATTCACTTCATGGCTGTTTGTGGGATATTGTTGTGTGCAAATTGGCTGCCGCTTTTGCCCACAAAATACAGTTACTACACTTTACAGTATGTGTTGTGAAGTGCTTTGAAATGTCTCTTGATGTGCTGCAGCAAACGCAAGAATGTTTATTATAGAAATTGGCTTTTTGTGGGACATTGCTGTGTGCAAATTGGTTGCCACGATTTCCTACAAATACACAGTCACTATACGTTACACTAAAACTCTTGTGAAGCACTTCATTACATTTCGATAAGGTGCTTTATCAATGCGAGGATTGATATAATTAATGCCGATGACTTGTATTTAACAGGGTAAAGTTCTCCCCTGTGAAGTAGATACATTGAGAAATAAGTTTAACAGTGCCAGTAAATGAACCTCAGCACTTACGCTCTCTTGATCTTGGCAAGGGTGGGGTTCCGATACACAGTCCCCATCGTCTGGCTCCACATTTTCCTTATTTTCCGTGGGAGAAGGGGAGGGGTCAGCAACTGAGAAATTCGTCACTAAATCCGGTAAACTTGTGGAAGGGCATTTCTGGAAGGGAACATCCAATTCACTCTGCGAAGAGGAGGAGAAGAAAAAAATATCACATTGTATGTCACGGTAGCTATCTATGGCAGTGGTGGTCAACAAAATAAATTTTCTTGATTGAATGTTTCTTGATTCATGGCATAAACCAATATCCAATCAAGAGAAAACTGAAAACATAATATAATTTGAACACTGTTTTACTTAGACTTGTGTGAATGTTTGGGGCGGGAAGGAGGGGTGCACACTTTTTGAGGCCACATGTGGCCTGCAGGCCACAAGTTGGTCACCACTGGTCCGTGGCCTCTACGGCGGTCACTTTTATATGATTGTGAAATGTTTTCAAGTGTGTTTTTCAGTCCCACTTGCTTCAGGTGTCTTCTCCTTGCCCCCACCTCTCAACCCTCATTGTAAAGCTATTTCCTTTGCAGCAATGTTCCCTCAGCACCAAAGCCAGGCAACCCAGCCTGCCCTCTGTTTGCCTGAAGTGCACATTGCTTGTGGTGTGTGGCTCACATGGAGTACAATGTGATGCCCTTCTAAGAGCTATCAAGCTTCACTGCACCCATTAACATGTCGTGCCTTTCATGTCGGGAGGACGTCCCAAGTGCTATAATGTACAGCAATGATGAGATAGCAAGGAATGAAAAGGTAGGGGAAACTAATGTTAATGGGAAATGTAGGTCAATTTTGCAGTATCATAGAATCATAGAATTATACAGCACAGAAGAAGGCCATTGTGTCTGTGCCGGCTCTTTGAAAAGAGCTACCCAAATCAATCCCATTCTCCCCTTAGCAATTTAGTATTTCTTAGCAAGTTTTCATTGAGACATCTGGGAATCCATGACACAGACCTGCAGGAACATTCAAACTCAATCGATTTTCAGAGTGGATTTACCTTGAGTCAGTTTGGGGGAGACATGGAACCATAGAAACTTACAGCACAGAAGAAGGCCATTCAGCTCATTGTGTGCTAGCTCTTTAAAGAGCAATCCTTTCAGTCTCGTTCACCTGCCCTTCCCCATATCCCTGTATCTTACCCTTTTTTAAGGTATTTATCTGGTTTCCCTTTTGAAGGCTAATATGGATTCTGCCTCAACCAATGCTCCTGGCAAGACATTTCATATCCTAACAACTCTGTGTGTGAAACAAATTCTCCTAACCTTCCCATTTGCTTGTTTGCTAATTATCTTGAATTGACGCCCTCGTCTATTCACTCACATACGGTTACTGGAAAGAGCCCCCACTTAATGAAGAAATCCTATTAAGAAAGCCCCAAATTGGACCCTCATTCCCTCCAATCATCACAATACTATATAGTGAGATGATCATTGATAAGGGACACCATCTGCTGATCTGCAGTGTGTGAGCAAATCTAGGGTTTAATAAAGGAGATTGTATTTCTTGGTAACAATTTTACTACACGACATGTCATTACCATGAAATAAAACCACCATCAACAATCATTAGACCGCCCACAGTCTAGGAACATATCAAGACATGAATGAAAAGTCACTAAGAAATTTCAGAGATTTCTCTCACCACGTCCCAAAAGAACCAGCTGTTCATTTCTGGTCACACAACGGAACGTCAGTATTAGCTGTTGTCTGAAGAAAGGAATCCACAGACGGAGTGTTTTATAAAAGAAATTGAAGGGGATTGTCAGCCAGGAAATGCAGAGCTGGATCAGAAATTAATTCATGTTTTGAGCATAAGAATTCAATCACAAAACTTTTAAGGATCATCGCAAGATCCCACTCTGGATATGTTGGAAGTCTATTTCATGGTATTACAGATAGGCTTGCTGGTTTCCGATCTCCTCCATCACCCACCCATCACCACCCACCAACCCCATCATTCTTAAATCCCACCTTAAAAACCTACTTGATCGACCGCGCCTCTTGTCACCTCCCTCACCACCCCCACTCTAACTTGCTTAGCATCTGTCTTCGCCACTGCAAAAGCGATCCGAGACATTATCCTACACAAAGGAAGCTGTATAAATGCAAGTTTCTGTTGTTGTTGTTGCTGCCGCTGCTATAGCAGAGCCTTTAAAAAAGGCTGGCTTTCGTTGCACACCTGCAGACTTTTAACACATATAATACTTTTTTTATATACTGTTTTTTAACACATTATTGCCGAAACTTTACATTATATCTGAAGTGAAACACTTACCCTGCTGGCAACAACTAGCTGTACAAGCCCCGCTGCTGAACGAAGTAGAGAGACTGCCTCCTGGTGAGAAAGTCCAACCAGCGACTGACCATTAATCATGAGTAGCTCGTCCCCAGATTTAAGTCTTCCATCCCTGATAGGACAAAGGAGTACAACTATTGTCATAGCGCTAGGACCTCTGCCACACAAACAGCACACAGTATGCACCATTGGAACTAAAACCATTTGGAACTAAAAGACCCCACCTATGGTATTAATTCCACACGAATGGTTAAGCAACATTGTCTCCCCCCTCCCCCCCACCACCACATACACACACACCAACACCAGTAACTGTAATCTTAAAGGACTAGGTACATGATTCGAACATTAAGTTATTTCCTTTCAGGGTTTTGCAGAGAAGAATTTAGAAAAAAAGTAACTCTCTTTTGCGTTCGCGGACCGCAATAACAATATTTTATCCTGATTGGCCAGTCCCCTTGCCGCACAGAGCCTGAGACCCTGGTGACCATCTCCTGACTGGCTCGGGGCCCCTGTGTGTCACCTTCTTTTCTCATCAGGCAATGTAGTTGGAAATCGTTTGTGGATAAAATCATCCCCCCGGCCGCCAGTTGGACCACACTGCTTTAAACTGACGTGCACTCTGGATACAAGTGATGGATCTTGGGACCTACTGGAACCAGAACCTACAAAACATTCTTCAACCAGCAAATGGAACAACACCTCAGCCAAATGTTAACATCGTCAAAGTGATAGGATTTGTTACCACTTTGATGTATGTTCCATCGCCAATACCGACACTGGCAGCAAGGCACTTTGCGGTGTTGTTGCTACCATTATTTTGGGCCGTGAGATTATTTTTTTGAAACCCACACAGTTGGGTAATGATCAGCCTTGTGGGACTTGGCACCAAACCTGAATCAGTTGGCAACCGTAAGCAGTGGGTGTGTATGTCGGCAGCAACAGAAGGAAGCTAGTCAAAACAAGGCTTGGGATTAGTATGAACCTTATAGGGGTGTGGTGGGCATAGTAAAGCCAGGGTTTGGAAAGAGCTAATCAGGATCGTTTTGAACTTTATAACCAAACCCATTATTTACTGCTTGGCTCCGAGTACTTTCTCTGGGTGTTGGTGCCTCTTCATTCCCATGGTTGAAGCTAAGAATCTCAGATCACTGGCTATTTGTGCTGCCTTTCGCAGGTCTCCCATTACTGCTTTCTTTACGGCTAAGAAAAGTAGAAGAGGAATCAGGGCGATCAATGTACGTTTGCTGATTGACTTGATATTTGAACTGAGAGCAATTGTCTCCGCAGATTGTTTTTAGTGACTGGAAGCCAATTCAGCAATCATCCACAGCACTTGGCTCCCAGAGGTAGGAAAAAGCGCAGTTGAAGCCACAGTTGGTTCTGGCTGTCTGCCTGCTCGGTGCAGTGAGGAATAGGGACGAGCACAGAGCACAAATCCTGAACCCAAATCAATCTAATTCGCTTCAATTAGAATTGAATCTGCAGAATCCAGATTATAGCCAAAGCAAGAGACTTCGCATCAATCTGCTCAGTGCAGGAAAATGCTGCTAATCACGTGCACAATGTGCGACTTCTTGTATTTTGCAAACACACACACTGTTTTGCTTGGGGATTTGGTGAAGGAAAGAGAGAGAGACATTGTTTCAAGAGGGCTTTTGTTAACATTTTGTCATGTCAGAGTTACGATAGTTTGTGATGGAAAAAAGGAGTTGTTCCTTTGCTGTTTTGCAATGAAAATTACATTTGGATAAAGCTACCCTTTGGTCACTTGGTTTATTCACAGGCAAGACAAGAATCCTTTGTAGAGCTCATGGCTTCGGAAACCCTGTTTACGAGCTCTAGAAGCATAGCGTGGGGCAGATTTCCAACCCTGAAAAGCACACACTACCAAAGTGTTCCTGTTATAATTCTTCCTTTGCTGTCCTTGCTAGGAGCTCCGAGGAGCAAGTCCCTGGAGAATGAAAAAGTAACTTGCTACAAGTGTTTTGCAGAGGCTGATGCTGAAACTGCCAAAACAACAACGACAACTTGCATTTATATAGCGCCCTTCATGTAGGACAGCATCTCGGAGTGCTTAGTACAAAGCTGCCCTCTGCCAAATAGAAAAGGCAAATGATCCGATCAGGAATAAGAACATATTAAAAGACTTGGCTATCTAAAGGAGCCAGGCACAAGCAGGAAGTGATGTGATCTTAAATCAGCTTTAAAGAGATTCATGGAACAAAGATCTACTTGTATGACTCTTCTGTAAGGTGGTTCAGCCTTGCAGGGTCAGCAGCAAATCTGTTCAGTTTCGAACCAACATGATACAAATTTGATTCACGCATGAAGGAAGAGGGGAACAGAGGCATATGGGAGAGGGGCTAGGAGTGGGTGGGCTCCTGTAGAACACAAACATCGACGTGGACTAACTAGGCTGAACGGAGGGTGGAATGTATTCCTTAACCCATTCCCTATGTTAATTAACCCAAGGGCCAGGTTAAGGAATATTGCAAACCTTACCTAATTAATCACTTAACAATGTCAGAACTTTAGTGCAAAAAAAGTATCGTCACTTCACTAGCTCCTGTTTCTCTTTCCTGGATTTTGAATGAGAAATGTGGCAAATAATAATAATAATCCTTGCATTTGATATAGCGCCCTATCAGGTCTTCAAGACATCTCAAAGTGCTTTACAGAATATACTGTATTCTGACAAAAGGTCATAGACCTGAAACATTAACTCATTTTCCTCTCTCTATGGATGCTGCATGTTCCCAGCGACTTCTGTGTTTATACCAGATTTACAGCATCTGCAGTACTTTGCCTTTTGTTTGGGACGTCCTCTCGACCTGAAAGGCGCTATACAAATGTAATCTTGTTGTTGCTGTTGTTGTTTTGTTTGACTGTATGTATTTCACAGTGGGTGAAATGTGGCAGCCAATTGCACACAGCAGTGTCCCACAAACAGTCGTGCATTGAGTGACCAAATTATTATTATTTATTTTTTGAAGGGATTATTACCCCCGGAAAGCGACCCCCCCAATCGACTAACAACCCGGTTCCTGCTTACTGCTAGGTAAACAGAGGGGTGTGGAGTAAGGAAACTTGCGTAAGGTTTAACACGAATAACACAGTGGACTCACATTGCACCCAGTGAAAGGTATCAGCCAGCTAATGTGTATGTATTTACCTGTGCGCTGAGCCTCCTTCCTCCACGTGTGTAACAATGATGCCGTGCGGTGAACGCTTGGATCCACGGCCTCCTGTGATCTGGATCCCAAGCCCATCCGCACCCTTCACCATGTGCATCTTCCATATTTGGCAACCTTCCTGCTGGAGGAGGGGAAAATGAGCAAGGTCAGAGCAGGTGACAAAGGAAAATACTAAAGGATTTTATTAATGTGTAAGTGGGTGTCAGGGCAAAAGGGAAATTGAGGGGTATCCTCACCCACACCAAACTCTGTACTTTAATCACCCCAGTTCTTGCCAGGCTCCACTGCCTGTCTGTTGCAGAACAGATCAATTTCAAGATCCTCACACTCACTTCCTTGTTAATTCATGCCCTCATACCTCCCTATCCCTCAAACCTGATCACACCCCAATCCTCGATTCGCCCCTTTGCTCAGCCAGCTCGGGCCTTCTACACGTCCCTTGTACCCCTCTGCTCCATTGGCTTTCAGCATTTTGCCCAGAAACTCTGCAACTCCCTACATCAATCAGTCCATTTTGCCCCCTCTTTCAGAGGTCTTCAGATGTCACCTGAAGAACTTCCTCTTCAACTTTGACTACGGTCACCTCCCTGGCTCGGCATCAAGCACAGCCACTTTTAACTCCTCAGAGGGTCTACTCCATGTGAAGGGCATTGTATAAATGCAAGCTGTTTTTGTATTGGGGAGGCTAGGGATGGTGATATTTCGAAGACGTGATTAGGCGCTTTATCAAATGCAAGAATTATTATTATTATTACATAATTATGGTGGGTGGAGGCACATGTGAACTATGTACACCAGTACTGACTAGTTGGACTGGATGTCCTGTTTTAGTTGTGTAGATTCTGTGTAAGATTGTAAGCAATTTCAGGTTGATATAGACAGACTAGTAGACTGGGCAGAGAGATGGCAGGTGAAATTTAATAGGAAACAAGAAAACCTCTGAACCTGTATATTCTGGGAGGAAAAAATGGAAAACAATTGCATTGAAATGGTAACAATAATAATAATAATAATAATCCTTGCATTTGATATAGCGCTTTTCACGTCGGGAGGACGTCCCAAAGCACTTCACAGAACACACTGTAAAGTGAATTGACTGTATATTTGTGGGCGAACGCGGCAGCCAATTGCGCACAGCAATGTCCCACAAACAGTCGTAGATTGAAAATGACCAATTTATCATTGTTTTTGGAGGGATTATTATTAGGCTCTGTGTGGAGTAAGGAAACTTGCCCAAGGTTTCGCCCTCTGCCTGGAATTGAACTCAGGTCTCCCGCTTGCAAAGCGAGTGCTCTAACCACTGAGCTACAGGACTCCACAAGTGGAGAAGCAGAGAATCTAGGGATTAATATACATTAAAAATGGGAAGTTAGGTGGGCAAATCTGTGAATAAAGTTAATGGGATTCTGTTTTATAAATTGTGGTATAGAATATAAAATCAAAGCTTAGCTAGTATAAATTGTTAATTAGACTGCAGTTATACCTTGGGATGTCCTCCCGATGTGAAAGGCGCTTACAAATGTAATTTTGTATTTGGTATTGGATACTATTGAAGATAGTTACCCAGTGTAGGAAGGATGTCAGGGCCTTAACAACAACAACAAGATTCCATTTATATAGCGCCTTTCACGTCGGGAGGACGTCCCAAGGCGCTGTACAGTTGGGTCAGGATCCGAGCATTGGGGGGAAATGGTCAGGGTGAGGGGAGGGAAGGGAGGGAGCGAAGAGGGGGTAGAGAGTCGAGAGGGGAGCTGAAGGCACGGTCAAAGAGAAAGGTCTTGAGACCGACCTTGAAGGAGGAAAGGGAGGAGGCGGCGAAGGCACTGGGGGATAGAGTTCCAGAGCCTAGGGGCTGAGAGGCTGAAGGCCCGGCCACCGATAGTAGGGCGGTTGGGGCGGGGGATGTGGAGCAGACCGGAGCCAGAGGAACGGAGGGTACGGGCGGGTAGGTAGGGGCAGAGTAGGTCGGAGAGGTAGGAGGGAGCGAGGCCGTGAATGGCCTTGTAGGTGAGGGTGAGGATCTTGAATTCGATCCTCTGGTGGATGGGGAGCCAGTGGAGGCGAGCGAGGGTGGGAGTGATGTGTTCCCGAAGTCTGGTGCGGGACAGTACACGAGCTGCAGAGTTCTGAATGACCTGCAGCTTGTGGAGGGAGGTGGCGGGAAGGCCGGCGAGGAGAGAGTTCCCATAGTCCAGCCTTGAGGTGACAAAGGCGTGGACCAGGGTTTCAGCAACGTGAGGGGTGAGGTAGTGCCATAGTCTGGCGATGTTCCGGAGGTGATGGAAGGCGGTGCCAGTTGTGGCGCGGATATGAGGGAGAAAGGACAGCTCAGGGTCGAACAGAACCCCAAGGTTCCTGACCGGCTTTGAGAGGTGGAGAGTGCAGCCTTGGATGCTGATGCTGTCAGCGCCTGAGGTGTGGAGGCGCTGACGTGAGCCAATCAGGAGGGCCTCAGTTTTGCGCACGTTGAGCTGGAGAAAGTTGTTTCTCGTCCAGGACTCGATGTCAGACAGGCAGCTGTCAGGACATCGGTGGTCGTGGAGTTGAGGGTAGAGGAGGAAAGGTAGAGTTGGGTGTCATCCGCATACATGTGGAAGTTAACCCCATGTCTGCGGATGATGTCACCGAGGGGGAGCATATAGAGGGTGAAGAGGAGATTTACTGGGGTGGTATTGGGAGTGAGTGGTTTGACCTATGAGCAGAGACTAGAGGAACTGGGACTATATTTACTGTAACAGGGAAGGTTGATGGGAGACCTGATAGACATCTTTAAAATGATGTGGGGTTTCAATAGAGTAGATAGGGAAAAACCATTCCCACTGTCCCGTCAGTCAGTGACTGGAGGGTATCAATTTAAGATAATTAGCAATGGGAGGGAAACAGGATTTTTTGGCCCCATGCAGAGGTTTTAGGGTATGAAATGTTATGCATTGGTTGAGGTGGAAGCCATATTTGCTTTCCAAAAAGAAATAGATTGATATCCAAAAAAGAAGCAATTAGTAAAGGTATGCAGAAAAGGCAAGTAAATGGGACTGAATGGATTGTTCTTTAAAAGATCTGGCATAGATATGGGACTGAATGGCCTTCTTCTGTGCTGTAAAGTTCTATGTGCACAAATCGATGTAAGGAGAAGCCACTTTCCTTAAACACAAAATGTATCATGCATGCTGTTTGCGCTTCCCAGTTACATACTCAAGCACCTAGCTGATGGGATCTATCATGATACAGCCAACATCAACAATTTAACATTTATACAGTACTCCTTTTGCAGGGTAGAGGCCCAGAGAACTTGTCAGTGGCGGAGCATGATGCCAAACCAGGTGGGGGAGAGGATGGATACACAGAATGGATGTGCAAGTCCGCAGTGTCAACACGGAGCAGAATTAGAGAAAGATTTAGACATGGAGGGATTTCTGTTAGCAAGATACCACTTAGACTTGGAATAGATCTTGAATTCCGATATCAGTGGAACAAACAGGAGTAAGAAATAACCCATCTGGGGGAATGTCTGGAATGTCTGCACTCCGTTCATTTTGGTTTAGTCAGTAATCTTACTGGACATCAGCTCCTGATAATGCAGGGCCAAGATTTCACAACTCAAGCACGTTACAATCTTACGAATATTACTCAGTCTTCATCAAGATATGAAATATCACAGTTTTGAAGTCCTCTGAGACTATAGCAAATGTTGAAGAATTTGAACTGTTTTTCCACAAAAGAAACAATTCACTTCTATATCTAATTGATATATATGTATATACAAAAAAAAACTGTTCTAGTTCTAGTGCAGTATTTGAAGAATGGAATTAAGTGCATTCAACCCACAGGAACTCCCTTGAAAGATGTAAATCTTTGGCAGTCCATCCACCAGCTGAATAACAATGATAGCAATTGCACTGCAGAAAAATCTCTTTCCCTCTCTCGCGCTCTCTCTCTGCCAATCGACTAACAACCAGGTTCCTACTTAATGCCAGGTAAACGAGGCGTATGAAGTAAAAAAACTTGCCTAAGGTTCGCCCTGCCTGGGAATTGAATCCAGGTCCTCTCGCTTGCGAGGCGAGTGTTCTAACCAATATGCTACAAGACTCCACTCCTTTTGCACAAATATCATCAATGTTGCTAGGGTTTGACTCCCAAACTGCATCAGAATATAAAAGGTACCAAATACACTGTCAGACGCAACTCGTGCAGCAAAGAAAGGGCTCATATCCTACAGGCTGTTCTGGAGTCAGCGTACAGTAGCAGTAATAATAATATAATAATAATAATCCTTGCATTTGATATAGCGCTTTTCACGTCTGGAGGACGTCCCAAAGTGCTTCACAGAACACACTGTAAAGTGAATTGACTGTATATTTGTGGGCGAACGCAGCAGCCAATTGCGCACAGCAATGTCCCACAAACAGTCGTAGATTGAAAATGACCAATTTATTATTGTTTTTGGAGGGATTATTATTAGGCTCTGTGTGGAGTAAGGAAACTTGCCCAAGGTTTCGCCCTCTGCCTGGAATTGAACTCCGGTCTCTCGCTTGCAAAGCGAGTGCTCTAACCACTGAGCTACAGGACTCCACTCCAGTAAGCAGGAACCAGGTTGTTAGTCGATTGGGGGGGGGTCGCTTTCCGGGGGTAATAATTGATCATAACCAAAGAGTGGTTATGATCTGGAATGCACTGCCTGAAAGGATGGTGGAAGCAGATTCGGTAGTAGATTTCAAAAGGGAATTGGATAGGTATTTGAAAACAAATAAGTCGCATGGCCATGGGGTAAGAGTGTACAATGTGTTCCGATGATACTGCAAGTCCACACTTGCCTCCGGTGCAGTTTCAAAATATACTTCAGAAACTACTAGAATTTTAATTCTGTTGCTACAGTGTACTCTACACAGCCCAGGGCCTCAGTGACACTATGCTCTACACAACTCAGAGCTCCACTACACCTCACACTATACACCCTAGAACATAACACTGCACACTTCAGAGCCATGAACACACAATTAAAGTATTGGAGATTCTGGGTCTAGTTTGTGAGAGACGATGATCTTCTCACATGAACTTGTGGGCACACCTAGTAATGAGGAAACGTTTTGAGTGACCTTTGAAATTGTAATACTTCAATTCTCTACAATAAACAGAACATGTTCTGAATCGAGAATGACGGAAACCAGACCTACGTCAAGGGAAAATCCCCTGCTGGAACCAATTCAGAAATATTCCCCATGTACCTGAATTCATGCAATACATTATAATACAATTTGTAATACTGGCTGCAATTTACAGGGACATTGTGGGTTGTGCTTTATCATATTTCTGTGGCAGTGAACTTTCTTTAAACTTACTTTTCTCAGTAAAGTAACAGGTCCTAACGGGACAAACAGCAGGAAACCATGCCAGACAGCTATATCAATGGCAAGCTGGGCAGTTTTAGCTGGTTAGACTCCAGCAATACCCCAACGCACACTCTGGGATCCCCAAGTCTTGGGTCTTGCCAACCTGCACCTAATTCCAGAATTAGGTAGGCAGGAAGTGTCCCTCCAGGGAGAGAGTGCACATTCCATTCCAACAATCTATCTCAAGGATTCCC
This sequence comes from Callorhinchus milii, assembly GCF_018977255.1. Classification (NCBI taxonomy): domain Eukaryota; kingdom Metazoa; phylum Chordata; class Chondrichthyes; order Chimaeriformes; family Callorhinchidae; genus Callorhinchus; species Callorhinchus milii. The sequence continues at coordinate 130,320,862 of NW_024704742.1, forward strand.
ATGTAAATTATACATTGTCAAGAAACCTGCAAGTAACCTCAAATATCACCCCAGGTGCATAGCCCATCAAGCTCTCTTGTAAGGCCTTTCGTGAAATAACAGGAGGCTTGATTTATTACAGTATTCAGTAACTATTTTCGTGGAGTAAAATGGGTGATGAAACTTACTGTTTAAATATTCAATGAAAGGGACAGCAGACAATACAAACAGCTTACCTGAACACAGACCAGCGGTGCTAAACAGAACAGCCACACAAGAACAACAACATGCATTTATATAGCACCCTTTACCCAGGATAGCATCTTAGGAGCGCTGCGAAACTGAAATGTCACAAAAAGCTTCACAGAAAATTCCTGTCAAATGTAGTGCTTGTGAACTTCTAGACAACCTGGCAGCTATATTGCGCATAGCAATGTCCCACAAATAGCCATCAAATGAAAGTCTAATTTTATCTGAGGGATTGTTGGTCAGGATACCGGGAGATACTTCCTTATTTTTTCAAATAGTGCCATGGGATCTTTAACATCCACCAAAAAGACCAGCGGGTTGCTGATGCTAAACTGACTAAGCTACTAAAAGCAAGATTTCTTGGGACTATCAATAGCATACAGGACCTTGGATTAATATCCTTTACATAGGATGGTATTTCTGAAAATGGAGTACTTCAACACTAGAGTGTTAGCCTGGATTATGAGCTCTGGGTACATATGTGGGTCTTGAACCCACAAAAACAAGTTAAGGGAGAGAATAAATAATCAAATCCACACAAAGACGGCGTGTGCATACATTCAGTTTTCAATTGACTTGCTAGCCACAGAAGTCTTCAGAAGAGATGAAGCACATCTCTGTATCTCTTAGCTTGAGCTTCAAGACTATTTGTCTAGCAGCTCTGTACTCAAACAAACTGCTTAATTAACCAATTTGTAACCAAACTCCCTAATATAAATCAGCAACCCCATGAAATCTCCGCACTGTGATCAGAGACAAGGTTACGGAACACACCGTCCTTTCACTGCACACTGTCCCATTGACCACACTATTTGTGCATTTACAGCCTAGTTCACCCAGGCAAATGGAGTATTGCATTCAGTAAAGCAAACTGAATCAAAAGCAACTTGCTACCAGGCCGGAAGGAACAGACGACCTCAGTTCAATGGCTGTACAATAATGAGCGGCTGACCACACTGAACAAGGGAGCTGGGCAGCAACAAGTTCTGCTTAAAGCATGCGGTGCATAGGCTGATACTTTCATACAGTCGGAACGTATGACTGTCAGAGCAGGAGTTAAGCTGGTTTCCCATGAAACAGCACAGTACGAGTTAAGCGGATTTCCAACGCTATGATACAGTTCAGCTTTGAGCCGAACTAATGTGACAGAGTCAGTGGGGGAGGGGGTAAAGAATATTAAACCCAACGGTTGTTATCTTTATCTATCGACAGGGCACAATTTTAAGAATGTGTGAAATAACAACATTTCATATGATATATTGTAAAGTGGACTTGACTGTATTTTGTGGGTGAAAAGCACAGCAATGTCCCACAAACAGCCATAGAGCGAGTGACTAATTTTTATTTTGGAGGAATGTTGGCCAGGACACCAGAAGAAGCTCCCTTCCTTTTTTGAAGAGTGCCTTGGGATTTTTAACATCCACCTGAATAGGCAGCTGGGATCTCTGTTTAATGTCTCATCTGAAGGACAGAGGTAGGAATTGCGTGGTATTAATTAACACGTCACAAGTCGCAAGTTGTTCCCTTATGATATGCTCCCAAGCGTTGCCCAGGGGCAGGTTACAGAGGTTGCCACCTGCAGGCAGGATATCTGTGTAGATTCGCAGCTTGTTCACTGCAGTGAGGATCCAATCTGCAGGCTCCTCGACCAGTCATTCCAGGACAGTAGCTAATTTGGCTCAGATACAACTCTGTTTGATCAAGCAGTGGGGAGCTCATGGAAACAGAATGGAAACATTGTCATCATCTCCAAAAGCCATTTATTTTTAGTTTATCAGCAGATGGGAAACACATCTGTGCTGTTTAGCATTTCTTATTCAATTACCGTTCATTTGTGAAACAAGGTATGACCAGAACCCTGTTGATAATGAGCTAGTGTTAAAGCTCCCTTCAACAGCTCTGACAGACGAGGAAGAGGTTCAACAGATTGTTGCATCTCAGAGAAATATCTTGGGAGCCATTCCCTCATAGGATAAACCTAGGAGAAAGCTATGATTCTCAGATTTGACCTGTTAACACACTCACCCCCCCCCCACACACACACTCACACCCACACACGCACCCACGCAGACACACAGCCTCACACACACTCACCAGGGGAGTTGTAAGAAACATATGTTAGATAAATTTTCCTTCTCCTTCGTTTGCCTAGAAAATACAGTCAGTCCACGTCACATAATATAGTTAATTCACATAATATACAGTCAATTCACTTTACAGTATATTCCGTGAAGTGCTTTGAGACGTGATAAGGCACTATATCAAATGCAAAGCTTATTATTATTATTCGCAGTAAATGCTGTGAAGCGTTTGGAGACATCCTTCCAATATGAAAAACTATATACAAATGTAATTGTTGTTGTTAATATTTTCTAGGTAAAGTATCAAGAAATATGGAAGGAAGGCGGGCAAATGGAGTTAAAATAGAAAATAGTCACTCGACTCCACATAATATACAGTGAATTCACTTTACAGTTTATTCTATAAAATGCTTTGAGACTTCTCAATAAGGCGCTACATCAAATGCATGGTTTATTATTATTATTCTCAATGTGGTCCCTTACCCCATAGCCATGCGACTTTTTTTGTTTCCAAATACCTATCCAATTCGCTTTTGAAATCTACTATCGAATCTGCTTCCACCACCCTTTCAGGCAGTGCATTCCAGATCATAACCACTCTTTGGATAAAAAAAATCAATTATCTTAAATCTGTGTCCTCTGATTGCCGACCCACCCGCCAGAGGAAACAGTTTCTCCTTCCAACAAAGTTAGTCATAACGGGTTTCAAATGCATTTCATCTCTGTGTAATTACTCAAAGGAATGTAATCTCCCTTCCCCTCACTAAAGGTCACTTAAAATGCTTCGTTTTAAATTATAAAGATATCGAGTATTATGTAGAAAATATTAGAGCTGTAATTTCACTCTTGAGAGTTAATCTTTGTTCCATTTTGTTATCATAATTAGATAATTATTTGGGGAGGTAGATCATTATTTGGGGAGGACAAGTTTGCAGAGTTATGGGGAGAGAGTGGGGGAGTGGGATTGATTTGGAAAGCTCTTTTCAAAGAGCCGACACAGACACAATGGGCCAAATGGCCTACTTCTGTGCTGTATAATTCTTTAATTCAGCACAGAAGGAAATCATTCAGGCCATCGTGTCTGTGCAGGCTCTTTTAAAGAGCTATCCACCTAGTCCCACTCCCTCGCTCTTACCCCATGATCTGCAATTTTTTTCCTATTCAAATACCTATCCAATTTCCTGGCCAACAATCCCAGAGATAAAATGGGATATTCACCTCATGGCTGTTTGTCGGACATTTCTGTGTGCAAATTGACTGCGACGTTCGCTATAAAATACACAGTCACCACACATTACAGTAAATCCTGTGAAGAACTTCAAATCGTCCTGGCAGCATGAAAGACACCACATCAAATTTGAGGATTATTTATTGCTTACTTTTTAAACCTTTAGTCTTGCAGGCTGCACGAGCATTTGAAACTCTATTTACAGACAAAACTGGGTCAACAGTCAGACATTTTGGGAGATAATGTGTCACTCAGTTCGATGGGAGTACCTAGTACCTGTGGCTGAGCTAGTAAGTGGGTCAGATAGACCGCTTGCTCTGTCAAAGGCTCAGTGTGTGAAGGAACGTCTCATCCATTGAATTCGTCGAAAGAACTTTTTTTTTTAAAAAGCACATATGCAGAAACAATCGAACGAAAGAAGAAATGCCAAAGCTTTTTTTACAAGCTCTATTATTTCATATATAAATGAAATTCCATTGAATGTTCACCAGAGAGCCTCAAAGATACAAAGGTACTGGGGAAATTGTTATTTCCATTTAGTTTGGATGGGGGGGTGGGGGGGAGGGCAGAGGGAAACATTTGATGCTGTGATGGGAAGATGGTAGGATGGATATTCTAGAAGAATGAGATCAAATGGACCAAAGCACTTTCTTCATCCAAACCAATCCTGTAATCTAGAAATTGAGCCTGGTTCAGTTGGTAAATCCCAGCTTTGAGACACCCTCCTGATGAGACGCCATATCAAATGCAAGAATTATTATAAATTCCACCCGAATCTGGATTTAACCTATTAACACATTTCAGAGAGTGCAGAACTTGGTAAATTGTTCATATTCAGTATGAATACTGAAGCTCGTTTTCTGTCAGTTTGTTAAAAGAAATGTACAGGGAAAAAAACGCTTCACAGTTAACGACATTATTTAAGAATTTGACAAATTCTGGACAAGCTCTGAAATGACCCCAGAGTGTGCATTGGGGTACTGCTGGAGTCTAACCAGCGATTCATAGGACTCGGTCTGGATTGTAGTGACTGCATATTCGGATGCAAATGGATTCATCCACTCGCCTACAAAATACACAATCATTACACTTTGCAATGAATCCTGTGACGGCCTCCTGACATGAAAATCCTATATCAAATGCAGGCATTATTATTATTACTTATCATCCACAGGGATGGAATAAAGCCAACATACGTGATTGGAGTGTTCGCTCAGCCTGAAGTCTGGCACCCTGCTCTCCGAGAGTCGCGGTTTGTGGTGATGTCCGAATGAGGAAGTGCCATTCCCATTGGGAAGAGGCTCTTCCGGGCCTCGCTCAGCGCTCACATTCGAGTCTTTAGCCTCACACTTGGAGTCCAGGCCTTCCGCCTTCGAGCACTCGGCCTCCATAGGGACGTGATATCCATTCTCGTGCTCGGAGTCGCGGCTCTCCCGACTGTCCCTGTTGAGGGAGGAACGGGAGATGACGCCAAACTTTCGGGTCCGTTTCCCATTCTGCGTGGGGCTGCCGCTCGGTTCCGAGGAAATGCTGCTCGGCCTGGCTTCAACTCTGCCGCCATTGGAAGGAGGAAGAGGGGCTTTGCGTTTAATCCGACGCAGCATGATCAGGTAGACACATCCGCCATTCCAGCACTGGTCAGCCAGGTAACTGCAACAGAAACAGACTCTGTATCAACTGAATGGTCAATTTAGCTCAAGAATGGGCTCAAGAAGAGCACGAGGTGGGATGTGCCCAACTTCTTGGGAGTCCTGTAGCTCAGTGGTTGGAGCACTCGCCTCGCAAGCGAGAGGGCCTGAGTTTGATTTCTGGGCAGGGCAAAACCATAGGCAAGTTTTCTTATCCACACGACTGTATTTATCTAGCAGTAGATAGGAACCTGTTTGTTAGTCGATTGGCAGATCGCTTTCCGGAGGTAATAATCCCTTCAAAAAAATAATCCTGATTTGGTCACTCAATCCACTGTTTGTGGGACATTACTGTGTGCAATTGGCTGCCATATTTCACCCACAAAATACACAGTCATTTCACTTTACTGTATATTCTGTGAAGCGCTTAGACACCTCAACAACGTGATAAGGCGCTATATCAAATGCAACGATTATTATTATTATTTCTCCTGCTTCCATTAGCTGAAACCATTTAATGACTCATTGAACAAGTGCAATTGTGTAACCCCACACAAAGTATGAGTATAAGCATGAGCTTATATGAGCTGCAGGGGGATCTTAGCACTGGAGAGGGAACCTCAAAGGGTAACTGAACTTACAGATGGAATTGGGACATCCGAAATATGCAGAGAAATTACTGAAGGTGGGGCCTTTCATTTTGGATTATAATGACTATAGCAAACGGCAAAATAATGCAGATACTGGAAATCTGAAATAAAAAACGAATTCGCTGGGAACACTCAGCAGGTCAAGCAGCATCTATGGAGAGAGGAAAGTGAATGAATGTTCTGATGATAGGTCATTGACCTGAAACATTAACTCACTTTCCTCTCTTCATAGATGCTGCCTTCTGTTTTTATTACATCGATATGGCGCCTTTCATGTCAGAAGGACTTCAAAAGGGGCTGGACCATCAAGGGTTTGCACCCGAGCTGGGGGTTGAAATCAAGAGGGGTGGAGGGGAGGGGGAGTGGGGGTAGAAGGATGGCTGAAGGTCTGGTCAAAGAGGAGGAAGGTCTTGAAGAAGAGAAGGATCAGGAGGGATCTTACTGAAGTATTTAAGATGCTAAGGGTACAAGTGAACTGAGCTTGGTAATAAATCTAACAGTTACATATTCAACAACAAAAAGATATGGAATGAGGAAATCAGCCAGGGATTTAGCTCCTGATGATTGTCCAATGCTGGAAAGTGTAAGTGTTGATATTGGCCACAGTTCTCAGCTGCGATTTTAGGTGGATGCCCACGCTCACTGTGTTTAGGCTCACACATGAGGAACGCTTGCTTGGAAGAGGCAGCAGAGGTGACGGACACCCTGCGGAAGTTTACAGCATCGTGAGTTAGCACCTTCGAGAGAGGACGGGGAGAAAACTGGAGAGGAGAGAAAGCTGTGTTGTGTTACTCTCAGCAAGAGCTGCACACTGGCACAAAACAAAACAGTCTGCCCAACCCTTCTACCCCCACATTTTTATTATATTTATATATCTAATATATTTAAGGATGATGTCTCAAAGTGCTTCATAGGACATGTTATAGAGTGGTGATTGATTTGTGGGAGAGCGCAGTAGAACATTTGCACACAGCAATATCTGTCAAAATAGCCATGAAGTGAATGACAAATTTTATTTGGGGGGATTCGCTGGCCAGGACATCAGGAGAAAACCTGTCTTTTCTTTTCAAATAGTTTGTGTATGATAGTTCCACCTGAACAAATTCAACATCAACATTTTACACTTATGCCGTGCCTTTCATGTCTGGACATCATGTCAAAGTGCTTCATAGAGACTGAGTGGGAGCTCAAGCAGGAAAGTCGGGGAGGGGGAGGGGAGAAAAGAGTAGGAGGGAAGTGGCAAAAAGTCATGAATAAAATTCATAAAAGTCAGTAGGTTTCCCATCGTTGAATATGGCAGCAGCAGAAATACTTACATCAGACACTTAAAAATGATCAAGATGGCCCCAGTGTATTTATAACACAAGGTTGGCATTCCCAACAACTGCTTCTCAACTGGCTTGGTAATAGACAACCCCATCACTACACACCTCAGCTCACAATGCCAGACACACAAACTTGGTGTCGTCTATCAATCGTCACCTTTACTGCCACCTTTACTACAAGATTACCATAATCATTAAGAGGTTTCACACACAATGTTCGTGATATTACTGTACAGCTACCGTTTGTTTGAGAAATTCCAAGCAGTCTTACCTTTCTGGATAGCAACGTAAACCAATGCAATGCTCATTTTACAGAGAAGAAAGAGGAAGAAGTAAACAGCAGTCAAATGAGCCAGGAACAGTCTCTCTCCCTTCGTGAGAGAACACGACAGGTGTTCATAAAGCAGCATTGAACCTCGGACTGAAGCTCTCGCTTGTACAGCCAACCCTAATCTGCACAAAGACTGCACAGTATTAGCATTTGAAACACCACTTCTGACCTAGTCGAAAACCCTCACTCTAAAGGCAGGAAATTGAATTAAAATGCTATGGACATCGGCTTGCTCAGGGACTACATGGAGGAGTCTGTAAATTTCCGTGGATGTACAGCACGTAAATAAAGTGTTGCACAGTTCTCACGGAAAGTAGAAACGTCAGAAGCTTTCGTCTTGTGGGCTTCCTCGGGATGGGAGAGAATGCTAATGGACGCAAGATAACTGAAGCGGTTTACATCTGTCAGCAGGCATATGGCGATGCCGTTCAGCTTCCGCAAGCAATCTGCATGTCACAGGGAGAAGGGGAAAGCATTCACTCGCTCACCGTGCAAAGAAAATAATTAGTGCAGATTCAAAAAAGAAAAGATAGACAGTGTGCAGCTGAAAGACATGATAATTTTACAATCAATTATAAAGGAGCAAATCTACATTGAATTATTGTGTGAATAATGTTCCCAGTTCAGTTATGAAAGCCAGTTTCTCTCTCTCTCTCTCTCTCTCTCTCCCAGACACGCACGAACACACAAACCTGATTTCCCCAAGACACCTCTGTTCAGTTTTCTTCACTTTAACATGTTGACATAAAGATGAATAAAGCAAAGCTGTGAACAATCCACTGTCAATAACTAATGGAATAACCTGTTGGCAAAGCCTTCTAAAGACATTCACACAGCATTGAGATAAGTGGAGAATACCTTCCTTTACTCAGAGCTGGGCTGCACTGCTGTGTCCAAGAAACTCTGACAGAACCAGCAGTATAGTTGATGAGTCCAGGGTAAAGAACTCTAACACTCGCAATAAAATGATGCTTTTAGCCGGGGGGTGGTGGGGGAAGATGACCAAAAGTATAGTCAGTCAAAGAGGTATGTTTTGAGACATGCTGACTAACTATTAACACTGAGCATAGCACAACTCTGAAGTTTGGTATGTTAGCTGATGAACTATGGTGGATATCACAGTTAGTTGCTATGGTGGATATCAAAGGATAGCTGGGAGGGTAGCTGATCTGGTCTACAAATAGTGGTGTGCACATGGACATGAGCAAGGTTGAGCTGATAGTCACCTAGACTCAGGAGTAAACTGGAAACCAAATTCATTGCCAACGCGTGAACCACAGCAGATGCAGCATATCCTAATGTCCCACCCGAAGGGACTTTCAACAATCATAGAATAGAATTATACAGCACAGAAGGAGGCCATTCGGCCCATCGTGTCTGTGTTGGCTCTTTCAAAAGAGCTGTCCAAATCAATCCCACTCCTCCGCTCCCTCCCCATAGCTCAATGTTTCAAACTTATCCTCAAACTTTCGCCCACAAAATATACAGTCAATTCACTTCACAGTATATTATGTGAAGTGTTTTTGAGGCGACTCAACAAAATGATAAGGTACTATATCAAATTAAACGATTATAATTTTTATTATTACTGCTCGCACCTGGCCTGTATTCCAATACTGCCCCTTTGGAAACACAGTGGAGCTAAGCATTTGAATATCTGCTAGGATATTCACTTAGGAATGTTAGTCAGTACCAGTTTATTGAACCCCACAAATAAAACCTCCTCAACCCTGCAGTTCAACTCTCCAAACCTGATATTCTCATAACTCATCTGAAGCGCAAATAGCTCCCGCCACGAACATCCAATGCACATTACCTGAACTATGAATGGTGGATCTTGCACTAAGGAGAGCAAACGACTTGCTTTGTCGATGACTCTTGCCCATTCACCGAAGGAAGTACCACAGAGACCGATCACTGATGTGAGCAAAGTGCTTTTGATAGCTGCAGCTTCCAAATCTTTTGTAAAGAACTCAGTGTCGCAGCTTGAAAGCAAACTGTGGAAGTGCAAATATTTGGCATTGCACAGCCCCGCATTCATTCATGTCTTTGGATCAGATGAAAAGAACTGATTCAGACAAAACACTCATAAAGTAGAGTGTGACAAATGATGTCTACAACATGAAAACTATTATCCCAGCAATGACCTTACTTATATAACCAACAATCACCTCATATGATAATGCTTTTGACCTTAATAATAATAAAATCCTTGCATTTGATATAGCATCAAATCACCTTGTTGAGACGTCTCAAAATGCTTCACAGATTATATTTTAAAGTATTTTGTGTGGAAAAAGCTGCAGCCAATTGCGCACAGCAGTGTACCACAAACACCCGTGGATTGAGTGATCAAATATTTTGGTGGGGAAGGATTATTACCACCAGAAAGCAATCGACAAACAACCAGGTTCGTATTTACTGCTACGTAACAGAGGCGTATGCAGGAAGGAAACTTGGCTAAGGTTTTGCCCCACCAGAGAATCAAACCACTATGCTACAGGACTCCACAATCGTAACCATAATAACCAGCAACAAGGAAAAACACCACAATACCATTGCGCTACCAAAACTGAATGTAAACTATCAATCAACTTACCCCTGTAATAAGAATAAAAATAATAATCATCAAAACAATACAAATTTATATTTCACGTCAGGAGGGTGTTCCAAGATGCTGGACAGTCTAAGGTTTGCACCTAAGCTAGTGAGGGGGGAGGGGGGGCCACGAGAGAGGGAAAATGATGACCAAGAGCAACGTCGTAGAAAAAGGTCTTGAGGTGGAACGTGAAGGAGGTGAGGGAAGGGACAAGTTGAAGTGACATCCAACGTCAACATCACAAAGCACTTCTGTAAAGTGTGGTGACTGTATTGACAGGCAACTCAACAGCCGATTTACACACAGCAATATCCTACAAACAGTCGGGAAGTGAATGACAATTTTTTTTGAAACTGGGGAATTGTTGGCCAGGAGAAAGCCACAGATTTTGCAATTACTGGTCACCTCATTTTTACTTCAATTTAAAAACATCAATAATAAAGCCCTGCTTCAAGTCAGAGTGCAGAGCACTGGCAGACACAAGTCTGATAGAGCAGAGACATTGAATGTTGATGTAGTGCCTATGACATATTCAACTACTGATATTCACTGAGGATAACACTAACATTTCACACCACGTCAGTGATGCATGGTTAAGCCTTGCCAGAAATAATGAATATGCTGTGTGTTTAATTCAGTCAATGTCCAGTAAAGCTTTTAACAAGGATTTCAAATATACCAAAGCCTCTGATATAGCAAGTACTGTTTTGTACGCCTCACTCACTCACTTAGAAAGAACTGAAATGAAACGTTCTTTTGACTATAATATCTTTATACAGCTCCCTTAGTGACTGCAAGCTATAACTGACTTCAGTGTCACAGGGCTATGGACCAGAAGAATCAGAGCATTCTCCCTCCTAATTGCTGTCCAATGACTTCTATTGGGAAGTGGATGAGGACAAAATGATAACTCCCAAGCACACACACACACCAACTTGCACTTATATAGTGCCCTCCATGCAAGGTAGTGTCTCAGAGCACTTACGTACACATACAGTCACAATGGCGCCCAAGTCAAACAGCTTGCTATCACTAAATGTCTGAGTGCATATGAAAAATGACATTGTGTCAGATGTTGCTATGCACAAATTGGCTGCCACGTTTACCTACAAAAGTACAGTAAAAACACTTCACAATGAATCCAGCAAAGTGCTTTGAGACGTCTTGGAGATGTGAAAGACACCATATCAAATGCCAATTGTGGAACTGCACTCCAGCAAGAATCATGTCAAAGACTGCAAGAAAAAGTGGCTACAAAATTATAAAGCTTACATATTTGGAAGGTACCTCACTTACAGTTTACTTTTCCATTGCCATTATCAACCAGACTCTTAGGGGACGAATAGCAGAACATGCTTGCAATCATAACGTCCTTGTAACAAAGTGCATATTTTTTATTTTAATTTTGACATAGAAATCTTAATATTGTGCTATAACCTGGCTCAGTGATAGCATTCTCCCCTCCGAGTCAGAGGTTTGTGGATTCAAGCCTCACATCAGGACTTGGACTCGTATCATCTAAGCTGACACTCCAATGCAGTGCTAGGGTGTGTTGCATTATCAGAGATGCCATCCTTCAGATAAGAAGTTAAATTGAGGTCTATCTGCCGGTCCAGAAGCACGTTAAAGATCTCATGGCACTATTCAAAAAGAGAAGCAAGTTTTTGCTGGTGTCCTGGCCAACAATCTCCCCAAATAAAATTGGTCATTCACTCCAAGGCTGTTTGTGGGACATTGCCATGTGCAAATTGACTGTCGTGCTCACCCACAAATACACAGTCACTCCACTTTATGAAGCACTTTGGGACATCCTCCCAACGTGAAAGGTGCTATATCAAATTCAAGACTTTTTAAAAAAAATTTAAAACTGCTACCTTCCACATCTTGTCCCATTCCTCGGGTGCCAGAGCTGGCAACACGGCAAAGCTAAAGAATGGTACAGTGTGACTCTTTGCTAAAGATGCATAGCCAACGCCCTGTCCCCCTTAACCCCACTCCCCCACCCCCTCCACCAAACATTTAATCTGCAACCAGATACCACACTTCCACTCACAACCCTGCCTGCAGCGAGCACAAAAATAAAATATAAATCACTGCACCGACAGAAGGAAGCAGTCAGTTAGTGATGCCAATTAGCCCCCTGGTAAAATCTGTAATCAATTACTTTGAAAGGTCTCAGTACTCCTGAATTGTTTCCTCCTCTGGTGCCCACTTTCTTAACTGCCAGTCATGGAGTCAAGTAGACAGCGATTGCATTTTATACAAGTCCCTCTCTGAATCAAGTAGAGTAGTGGAGTCCTGTAGTGTAGTGGGTTAGCCACTCGCAAGCGAGAAGACCCAGGTTTGATTCCCTGCCAGGGCAAAACCTTAGGCAAGTTTCCTTACTCCAAACGCTTCTGTTTACCTAGCAGTAAGAGGGAACCCGGTTGTTAGTCGATTGGCAGATTACTTTCTGGGGTTAAAATCCCTCCAAAATAAAGAAATAATAATAATGTGGTCACTCATTCCGCGACTGTTTGTGGGAGACTGCTGTGCACAACTGCCTGCTGCTTTTCACCCACCAAAATACACAGTCACTCCACATTACAGTATATTCTGCAAAGTGCTTTCAGATGTCTCAATGACACGTCAAGGAGCTATATCAAATACAAGGATTATCATTATCATACACACACTGATTTGAATGAGGAGGCTAGTAAAATCAGAGTGGCGGAAGATGCTGAATGGCACACAGCACGACACCATGAATTTCTTACAGCAATGATGTCCAGAAGTTCCAAAGTCAAACTCTGAGCTACTGCACATAGCACACCAATGACACTAGAATATAAAAGCAAGGAAGTGCCAATGCAGTGATGAGAGCCCTGGTCAGACCTCATTTAAAGTACTGTGTACAAATACAGTCACGACACTTTGCTAACTTCCACATCTTGTCCTATTCCAAGGGTGTACCCATTAAGCACTTGGAGACATCCCTCTGATGCGAAAGGCGGTAACATATATCAAATACAAGGATTATTTAATATTATTATCTGGGTGGAAAGCTACAGTTACGTACAAACCTTGCGTGAAATTCAGCAACCAGGATTATATAAAGGAACTTGGTTACCTTGAGAGATTGGGTTAATTTGGGTTTACACCATATTCCCTGCAGTTAGGGAGGTATTCTGACTGAGTGAATAATGGGATTTGATAAAGTGGATAGTAAACCATTTTTTCCACTGTTAGACAAATCTAGAACAAGGGATCCAATCTTAAAGTTAGATCTAAGATGGTTAAAAAAGTAAACCCAAAAAACATTGAATAAGAATGTCATAATAATAAGAGGAAGGAAGTTGCATTTTGATAATGCCTTATCATGCTTGAAACATCTCAAAGAGCTTCAGAACTAATTACTGTCTGTCTGTTTTGTAAGCTAACACAGCAGCAATCTGTGCCAGCAAAGTCTCACAAAACAGCCACGAGGAGAATGATTTAGTACTCATGTGGCCTCCTCTCCTCTATTCACAAGAGATTTACAAGAATGATACCAGGGGCTTTAGTTATGAGGAGAGATTGGAGAAGTTGAGTCTATTTTCACCAGGGCAGAAAAGGTTGAGGGGGGACAAGATAAAAGTGTACAAAATTATGAGAGGTTTTGTCATGGTAAATAGGGAGAAGCTGTTTCAACTGGTAGGGAACAGTTATAAGATGGTCACAAAAAGACGTTACGTGAAACTTTCTCACTCAGAGTTGTGGAGATGTCGAAAGCCCTGCCAAGTAAGGTGGAAAAGGCAGAGTTCGTCAGGAAGCTTGAAAGGACTATTGTTAGAGCACTCACCTCGCAAGCTCACCAATGTGAAAGGCACTATACAAAAGTAATCTTGTTGTTGTTGACATGGGTTTGATTTCCAGCAGGCAAAAGTTTCCTTACTCCACACAACCCTGTTTACCTAGCAGTATGTTGTTTGTTGATTGGCCAATGGCTTTTCTGGGGATAATAATCCCTCCAAAAATAAACAAATAATAATAATTTATACACTCTATCCATGATTGTTTGTGGGACACTGCTGTGCACAATTGGCTGCCGTGTTTCACCAACAAAATATACAGTCAATTCACTTTACAGTATATTCTGTAATGTGCTTTGAGATGTGAAAAGGCGCTATATCAAATGCAAATTATTATTTTTATAGGGCAGATGAGTGGAATTGAATGAACACCTTGCTGTGAAAACTGGTGCAGACTCAATGGGTCGAATGTATTTTGTAGGAGAATGTGACAGCCAGTCTGTACACAGTAGTGTCTCATCTGACACAGTTTGTCTCATCTGAAGCACAGGACCTCCAACACTGTAGTGCGCCCCCAGCACTGCGATGGAAAGTTGCCTAAAGAATATGTCCTCATTAATTCAGCCTATACTATACGAGTTCAAAATCCAGACATGCGGCTTGAACCCACAACCTTCTAACTCTGAGGCCAGCAATTGAGCCTTATGATTTATAGGGGATAAGAATAATTGTGCATCTATTGGGTAATGCTGGATTATATTGGATTTACAGAGGCACAATAACTTCTTCCCCACTGTGTGGACTTTTCTTTAAATGAAACAAAAACAATTGTACATATTATTCTTTAAAATAACTCACTGCTGAGAGGGAATTGACAGCTGGATATGGATCTGATGGGGAATTGGGTTATGTTAAAAACCTCAAGCTTTCTCTGAGAATTTATGGCATCAATTTAGTCCTTTGATTGGGTTGCACCCTTGAAATTCCCACCCAACAATCTGATATTCATTCAAAGATTTGTTCCTTGTATTTTAATGCATTTGTTTCAGGAAAAAAATACCAGATGTTCGAAAGACCTTTCAGAGATACCGACCCCCAAGAGGGTTATGATTCTCAATAGCATTAATGGCATTTAATAGTAATAATCCTTGCATTAGATACACAGCAACAACTTGCGTTTATATAGCACCCTTCACGCGAGGTAATATCCCAGAGTGCTTAAGATATAGTGCCTTATCATATCGTTGAGATGTCTAAAAGCGCTTCACAGTGGATTGCAAAGTGGATTGATTATGTATTCTGCGGGCAAAACACAAACAGTCGTGGATTATTATTTTATTTATTTTGATTAAAATAAATTATTATTTATTATTACCACCGGAGAGCGATCTGTGATACAGCTAACAACCGGTTTCCTACTTACCGCTAGGTAAACAGAGGGGTGTGGAGTAAGGAAACTTGTCGAAGGTTTCGCCTCACCTGGGAATTGAACCTGGATCTGCAAGGCGAGTGCTCTAACCATTATGCTACGGGAATCTTCCATTTACTGTAAAATGTGCTTAACCTTGTTCCCAATAAGAAGAAATGGCCTCTTTAAGGCGCAGACTGGATGTGTGATGATTTCACCCCGAGGGTTTGGCACTGTTCTATACACATGTTGATCCTTTTACTCAAAGCTACATTCATGTATGTTTGTGATCACCTCTGTATGAGATATGGGGAGGATTATTTCGGTGAGTGAGGCAATGCCAAGAACTTTCACAAAACATCTCTTCGAGATGCCCGCCTGCCCTCCCAATCACCATGTGAGCTTCCGATGGGCAAGCCTGTGTTACTAATTCCACCAACATCTCCAGCTAAGCAGAATCACATCCGACTTCAAACAAAAACCAACTACTTTTTAGAGGTGATTTGCGTTCATTTAAAAAAGGTCCAAAATTCAATTGTTTTGAGTTGTTGGTTCAATGAACTACAACAATCTGTATTTACGCTTCACAAAGTTGACTAAGAGCCTGAGCTGGGGGGTGGGTGGAAAGCTGAGGAGGGTGGGCAGATGGGGAGAGGAAAGGCGACTGAAAACTTAGGTCTTACAGCAGGATTAAAGGGCCACTAAACAATTGTACAAAATTTGCATTCTGTCCGCTCAGATGTGTGAGGACCTCTGTTGTCATTCTAATGCCACAATCCCAGAGAGCAACACTTATGTCTCTTTTCCCCTCCCCATGAGAGCCCCATCTCCTTGATCAGGACCACTGTCCACCAAGTTAGAACAATGCCAGTGGCAACGACCATGTTGGTTGCCATGGACCTCATGTTAACCTGATTCTGTTCCAGCATCTAAAATGAGAGCAGCAATTAGGGGCATAGTGCACTAGCTTCTTCATCATCATCATCATCATCAGTATATTCTTAGTACTACCATCAATCAGAGGGCAAACTAGCACTGAAAACTGGTAATCACAGTCTTGCAAAGCTAGGACTGTCCCATCTGTTGTAGCTTTGGTTCCCATTTTTACACGGTGAACCTGCCTGGCTTTTGCTTCAGAGACAGTTCAACCTTGCCCAGATTTTTCAGGTAAAACACTTATTTCATCGCCCTCAAAAAAACTGAACGGACCGACCGATAATTGAACCCAGAACCTTCTGGTCCCAGGTCCAGCGCTTAACCAATGAGCTACCTGGGGTGACAACTGGAAATTATATACAATACAGCAAACATACCATTCTAATGAGTTACCCCTTTTTCCTTCCTTTTCTCACTCCTGAACTCAAAATATGTATTAAGGCTTTTGCACTTTGATTTATTGTTCAGGTGATGAATACAGTTTGGTACATTTGCTCCAACTAGGGTTAAAGCTCTGCTTTCCACTCGGGGTGTGCAGTGCTGACAGTTTATGATCAATAAAAGTGAAGGATGATAATGTTGTGTCCGAGCAAGCCAGTAATTAACGGAACAGGAAATTACTAATGCGACCCAGCTGGTTCTGTTCAGAACGACAGAGACATGCTGAAAATGTCACAACAGAAATAAGCACTATTTCCTAACTTGAGGGAAACCTGTTTCAAAGCGACCTGCTCCCAACATAGTCAGTCAGAGTAGAGCAGGCAGGCTGGTGTTTCAGGCAGGATAATGGGATGCTCCCCCCATTACTTGTCTCCTTCCAGGCCCATCTCAAGGCCTTCCTCTTCGACCGCACCTTTGGTCATTTTCCCACTATCACGCTCCTTGCCCACCACCCCTCTTGACTCCAGCCCACTGTTTGAGTGTGCATTCCCTCAACTGTCCAGCGCTTTGGTACGTCCTCCTGACAAGAAAGGCGCTATATAAATGCAATCATTTGTTGTTGTCGCCGGTCTATTGGTCAATTCACTTTACAATATATCATGTGAAGCGCTTTGATTCGTCTCGAAGCCTTGATAAGGTGTTATATCAAATGCAGAATTATGATTATGGTGATGGTACCTCAAGCACATTATTTTCTAATGTATGGAGCAAAGCAGAATGTGTTTTTTGGGGGGAGGGGAATGAAGGGGAAACTCACTGAAAGAGATATTGAGATAGTTGTACAGATGTTAGTCTGCCTCAGTTGATTGCACTCTTGCCGCTGAGTGAAAACATTGTGGCTTCTCGCCCCCACGCTGGGACTTTTAACTCAATCTGGGCTGACACTCCAACACAGTGCTGTGGGGAGGAGGGCGCTGCATTGTCAGAGACGTTAAACCGAGGTCCTGCCTGCTCAGATGGATGTTAAAGATCCCATGGAACTGCATGAAAAAACAAGGAAGCTTCTCTTGGTGTCCTGACCAACAGTCCCCCAAATAAAATTAGTCACTTACTACATGGCTGTTTGTGGGACATCGCAGTGCACAAATTGGCAGCTATAACAAATTCCCCCACACAGTCACTACACTTTACAATATGTATACTGTGAAAAGCTTTGAGACAGCCTCCCAACATGAAAGGGCTTACATCAAATGCAACAATTATTATTGTTGTTGAGTCATTGAACAAAATAAACTTACAATAACTCCAGTCCAAGACAAACAAACTGAATGTTCCCACAGGGCAGCGTTCAACATAAAGTACCACACCCCATAGCTCTAGGATATATTGCAGCACGAGGAAAAGTTACTCTTCTCTCTGTGAAGGCTGTTGTTGCTCTGTGAATTTTTAACATGTCTGGTAAAATTAACAAGAAACAGATTGAAGTAATATGGAGAGATTTCCTGTTTTTGAGCTATAAATCTCTCTGCCATACATTTGACATCATTTTTGCTCTTTTTCACAGACCTGAGTTATTCAAATGTGTTTTTACAAGGAGACTTTACCTTTCAGTTTGGCATCTGTTCATTCTGTGTGCAGGCCACAGTTTGCAGCAAGGATCTACAGCCCAAACTTTGGGCTCTGCTGTGTTTTCCCCTCTTTCTACGCCCTCCCCCCCGCACCACCCTTTTAGTCGCTGCATAGTTTCATTTGAAAGTTAAAAAAAACACATGGAAGCTGCCCGTCTAATTGAAAACAAAAGGCGCGGAGGGTGGTAAGTAGTCCCAAAGAAGCCTTCTCAGAATCACACTGGCTTTCCCTGCAACAAATTACTGAGCACAAGGCAAGCTATTGAAACGATTAAATCCGCATCACTCCATAAAGGCCCAAATTAACGTGTCTCGCCCACCGTGTGTTGACGATATCTGGACTTTAGCCCATTGGCCCCAGACCACAATTTTTCCTTTGTCAGCCAACGATTCTGGAATGACGATGGGAAGGCGATTATGTCTGGAATCCCCTCTGCTCCCCTCTCAAGTCACACTTTCCAACAAAAGGGATCTTAATTGAGGAGGTGCCCACATTTCGAAGGCCCAAACTTTCCCATGTTCTCATTGTTGTCTTAAAATCTTTGCGTAGGAGAGGAGGAATTTTGGAAACTTCTAAAATTCAGTCTCAACTTGGAAGCTTTTTGGGTAAGGCGGAAAATAGACTTCCAAATTAAGAATCCCCCACACCCCCACACCACCCCAATGATGCTCCCACTGAAAAATATAAAGCTTCAAGTAGATTTACTTGAAAAGAAAACAATTTGCAAGGCTGTGGGGAAATAGCAGGGGAATGTGACGAGTTGGTAGCTCTTTCAAGGAGCCAGCCCAGACACGAAGGGCCGAATGGTCTCCTTCTGTGCTGTAGGATTCTATGATGCTATGATTCAGAAGACTTTCAATCTTATCCTCAATAGTCTCTTCTCCAATATAAACATTCCCAGCTTCAGAGTTCATATCCCCAATCCCGGAGAATAATTTAGTCATCTTTGTATCTTGTCCAGTACTTTGGCTGCGATTATTGTGGGCTTCTGGGACTATCCATTAATAACACATAGATGTGAATCCCTTTAATGTACAATTGTTTCTCAGAAATGCAAAAAGTTTTCACAAAAAAAGTAACAAATCTCTAATGCTCTATCATTGCCAGTATCACTGATAGGACAACACTGTAATAAAAAATAACTAATTTTCATACTTGCGTTTGATATAGTGCCTTTCATATCAGGAGGACATCTCAATGCGCTTCACAGGATACACTGTAAAGTGTAGTGACTGTGTATTTCATAGCAGTAAACTTGCACACAGCAATTTCCCACAAACAGCCACAAAGTGAATGTCCAGTAAGAGAGAACGCAAGAACTCACACTTAATACTATTTGAGGTGTTGAAAAGTCCCAAAGTGCTTTACAGTAATTACTGTCAACAACAGGGAATGTGGGAAAACATAGCAGTCATTTTGTGCACAGCAAGATCCCACACAGAGCCAGAAAGCAAATTTTTAATTTTATTGTTGGCAAGGAAAACAAGAGAAACTCCCTTTGCTTTTCGTAGAATATCAAGGGATCTTTAGCATCCACCTGAAGAACACATACAGGCAGTTTAATAGTGTCATGTCTCATCTGTTGAACAGCACCTCTGACAATGCAGTGTTCTTTTGGTAAGGCACTGGACTGCCAGCCTGAGCCATGAGCTCAACTCTCACTGTGGGGTTTGAACCCCCGGCAACCTCGGTAATGAATCTTGCATCTAAATAATTACAGGTGAATTGTGGAAGGCAGAAATTAAACATGGAACCAGCAAATGCTGGAAATGCAGACGTACCCAAAACGTTAAATTAACTTTCCCTTTCAAGTGCTTTAGACATTGTCTTTTATTTAACTGCATTCCTCACGGGTGTCTCCAATTCCAATCAGTACAGCGCTTGAGGTTATATAATAATCCTCGCATTTTATATAGCGTCTTATCACTTCTCTGAGACGTCTCAAAGCACTTCACAGAATATGCTGTCAAGTGTAGGGACTGTGTATTTTGTGGGTAAAAGTAACCTGCGCACAGATTACCACAGGACCAGGTTTGGGGTTAACATTTTGTCCATTTTGCTGCCTTTTGCCTGCACTTGAAGATACTGTGTTGCTCTGCGCTGGACTTTCCTGACCAGCGAGAGCGTAACACAGTTGTAACTGTTCCAAAAACACATCCAGGTAAGCTGACACCTGTTTGATTGTTTTTGGGGGGAAGTGGGGGGGAAGTGGGGGGGGGGGGGGGAGTGGGAGAGAGAAATGAAAGTGGATGATATGATGGAGGAGGCGAGTAAACGAGGTCCAAACTTTCTTTTTTAATTTAAAAAAACGTTAGCAAAGATAAATCGTTCAGCGCTGGAAAAGTACCGACCGATAAGCGTTACGATACGTGAGAGCAACTCCGATCGAAAAAAAACAAGCAAATCCCTCCTGGATGTCTGCAGGAAAGCAAAGGGAACGTTTACAAACAGAAGGGGTGGCCTGCGATTGTGAAAGGGGGGGCGGGAGAGTAAAGAGAATGGGACTGCACAAAACAGAAGCTCGTAAAATACCCATCGCTCTCTTGCACCCACCGCTGATACAAAGGCTGAGGGCTCACGGCTGCTAAACTAATTCAAACAAGCCATCATAAAACACAATGGGAACAATCCACGCCTCCAACCGTGCACATGTCAGGAACAAAAGGACTGATATTCATACATGTTCTCATTCAGCGCCGGTTTCCGTGGCAACCGAGAGCTACATGATGCCCCGAGCTGAATTTTAAAACCTGTTGAGCCTCTTGGAGTTAGAGCCACACACATGCTGGGCCGACAGACACTAAAAATACTTGAATAGCAGATGAGATAGGATTCCTGCTGTTGAGAAGCGCAACTGGTTGCTAAATATATACCAGGGAGAGTTTAGGGAACAACGATGAGATGCCATTCTGATCTCTCAAGGAAACATTATTTTGCCGATTGAAAATCACTTCATCAACTGGGTCGGTTTCTAGTGATTGCACTTATGATTTACTTTGTTCAAGAGCCACCTCTGACTATGCTCCAGGGGTAGGGGGGAGGGAAGCAGGGTCTCCTTGGCTCCAAGGTGACATGTTTGGCAGTGGAATGTCGGACTCGAGCCAAGCCTCTGTGGTGGTCTCGGCAGTCTGGTTCCTGAGTCAGGTGGGTCTGCAGTACTCCAGGGCGATGCTGGTGACAGCATAGCCAGCCTGGCTCACCAGCAGGACTTGGAAGGGCAGACCAGTCACTCGGCTCCCACCCTTAGCTCAGGTGCCAGCTGTACTGCTGCACGGGTAAAAGCTTCCTCTCAACGTGAAATGGCCTGGATAAATATTAATTTATTGTAAAGATGATTCATTTTTTGTGTGCACTCCTCTAAGAGGCCTGAAAACTGCTCACCTCACTGTTGCCTACAAACAACATTCACTGCACCTCAAAGCCATTCTTTTCACTGTCAGATGTTTAGATGCGATAAGGCCACCGAGATTTATTACTTTATTCCCCGTCGTCTCGCGTCAAGTCTTTTCCGGGCGAATGGGTTAAATCAAGATGCAATCAACCAAAGTGGACATTAAGGGATCTATTGCATCTAGTTCAAAGAATAGTGAAGAGTTATCCTGATGATTAGCACCACATCTACACGCCCTTCAGTCTATCCAAATTCACTCCCAATATATCTCACTAAATTGCCTATTCACTGAAGCTACTCACCTCGAGTCATAATAGTCTATCAAGGCTGAACATGAAAAAAGCTTGCCTTCTGTTACCTGTTTGTAATGAGATTTTCCATAATACCTGACAAGGTTATTCATTGCAGTTAAGAAGGGTGTGAGGCATTCATTGTTCAGTCATCAAGGTGGCAATCCATTCGCAAAACCAGTTATTAAACTAATGGTTTCTATTCTGTCTTCAGATGATATTTTTGTTTACATTTCGATTAAAGCTAGAATTAGTCGCTTAACACATTTCACATTTTGGCTAAGGTGGGTATTACTTATTACGCTATCAAACCAGCTCAGAAAATACCAAGTACTGTTTGATACTCTGATATACTCAACAGACAGGAGAAAACAACAGTTTCTGATGTCAGTCAGTACCACAGTGCATTTAGACAGACTCTAATGTATTGGTTTCTGACACCCCCTGCAGCACTGTTCTCAGACAATGGAAGGGGGAGAGAAGGGAGAGTTCCCTTCCCCTTCTCCCCCAGGGTAGAGATTGCAGCCTCATGACAGAAACTCTGCTCCTGTGAGTTCTCAGCTGCTAAAACTGGAGACTACTAAACATGGCGAAAATGTGTCCCCATGTGTGTCTCAAAGTTCCGGCTGATTTCAAAGCAAACTTGAGTGGCCAAACTTCGTCCTTAGTCTAGGTTTAATAATAATAACAATCCTTGCATTTGATATAGCGCCTTATCATGTCGTTGAGACGTCTCAAAGCGCTTCACCGAATATATCGTAAAGTGAATTGACTATATATTTTGTGGCCGAAACGTAGCAGCCAATTGCACACAGCAGTGTCTTGGATTGAGTGAACAATTTTTTTTATTTGAAGGGATTACTATCCCCAGAAGGGGATCTGGCAAATGACTAACAATCGGGTTCCTACCTACTGCTAGGTAAACAGAAGCATGTGGAGTAAGGAAACTTGCCTATGGCTTCACCCCTGCCCAGGAATCGAACCCGGGTCCTCTCGCTTGTGAGGCAGTTGCTTTAGAAAATATGCCACAGGACTCCAAAATTAAGGCCGAATTTTAAGAACTTGCTAAGTTCGGGCCCCTCCGAGTCATTACATGATGAGACAATCTGGAGCCGGGTGGAATTTCTCTCCGACACTTCCAATACGTTAACATTGCTGAAAGTTGTCAGAGAATCCTGGGGCTTGTGTTTCCAGGGGGCAGCAGCTGGGAATTGGGAATGTGTGACAAAAATAGCATTTCCCACAAACTTGGAAGTATCTTGGGCTTTCACACACAGATGCAGAGAGTCCCAATATGAGAGCGGCAACCTGCATTTAGGGTCCTTTGGAGGGCCATTTGATTTTAAATTACACAGAGAGAAAAGACATAAATCCCTCTGTTGATTCCTTAGACTTTGTTTAGCTTTGAACTGCTCCATTCCTTTCTGTATATCAATCAACATGGTTTCAAAAGGCACTCTGGAACATTCTCCAAAATAATTGGTTATAGTGTATTTTAAAAACACACTGTTCAGGATGTCAGCCTGCCTCACTTATTAGCCCTCTCGACTTTCAGTGGGTTTAAACCCCACATTGTGACTCTGAGCTCAACAACAACACTTGCAATAACTTTATGTAGCGCCACTCATGTAGGCTAGTGTCCCAGAGCACTTATCGGCTTTGGTGACAAGCAATGTTGGGAAGCACTGTATTGTCAGTGCTGACGTCTTTCGGATGAGATGTTAAAAGAAAATCTTGTCTACCTGTACAGGGAGATGTTAAAGATTGTGTGGCACTATTCAAAAAAGAGAAGAAAGATTTTTCTGGTATCCTGGCCAGCAATCTCCCAAATAAAATGTTTGTGGAGCACTGTGTCAGAGACACCCAGCCGACCCAAAAATATTGTGGAACACTGCAGTAAGCAAATTGGCTGCTGCATTCACCCACAAAAATACAAATACTTTACAGTAAATCCTACAAACCACTTTGAGTCATCCTCCCATGAAAGACCCGATATCAAATGTAAGGATTATTATTATAATAGATAGTCAAAATGCCATAACACTTGAGAAAAAACTGTTTAAAAGTGCAACAGAACAAGTGCTGGCCTTTGCCACAGCTTGATGCTCCATTCAGTTACAATAACTAGTCAGATAGTCACGAAGAGCAGAGGGCATTGAACTACTCTTAGCCACACTCTTTAAAGCTTGTCAAACCAAACTCTGAGCCATGAATGGACCAGATCCATTCATTGGCACAGGTACAATAGAAAAAAAAAACGCAGCCACTCGCAATGATTATTATGATAAAAAGGGGCCCACAATAATCATATTTCTTTTTCAACACACCAGTGCCCTTTTGCTCGCTCTCCCATTGTGACCTGCAAATATTTATGCACCGCTTTCTTTCCCCCCCATTATGTAGCGCAGGATATGAATAGGAGCATTTACAAACATGCTTCACAATATTGAATGAAGGTTTTGAAAAAAATGCTTTTGATATCATTTGCCAAAATCCACATCGCAGACTTCGTCCCACATCCACAAATTATGACGCATATTGTTTTAGTTGATTCTGCAAATGAGTTTGAAGCAGAATCTAGAATGGCTTTTAAAAAGATATATATATATATTTGCAGATGAAAAGACTTAGGCATGGAAGTAAACAGATATCTCTTCCAGAGATTCAGGAAAGATAAAATGATTTGAAGAACATCCTTCTATGCTGAAAAATTCTACGGGGGTAAAATGTGCAATATTCCTCAAATTTTCCTTAAATTAGATCCACAATAAGCTGTGTTTAGTATGTTTGGGCAGCATTTCACACCGTGCCAGTGTCGTTCTGGCTCAGTTGGTAACACCTCAACTATTCTGTTTCTGCAGGTTGCTGGGACACTGTAATTGTATTACATTGACTAAGCTACAAGAACAATGTTCTTCACAGAAATTTTCAGCACAGAAGAAACCATTTGGCCCATTGTATTCCTTTTGATGTATAACAATAATACGATAATAATCCTTGCATTTGATAAAGCGCCTTTTTACTTCTTTGAGACGTCTCAAAGTTTTCACAGAATATTCAAATTTAAGTGAATTGATTGTATATTTTATGGGCTAAAAGCAAGAGCCAATTGCGCACAGACAGCAGCGTCCCATAAACAGTTGTAGATTGAGTGACCAAATTTATTTATTACTTTTTTTAAGGGATTATTACCCCCGGAAAAGTGATCCGCCAATCGACTAACAACTAAGTTTCTATCTTGCTGCTAGGTAAACAGAGGCATGTGGAGTAAGGAAACCTGTCCAACGTTTCGCCCTGCCAGGAATTAATCACAGGTCCTCTCGCTAGTGTTATAACCACTGAGTTACTCCACAGTATGTGGCCCGAGTAACTTTATATAACTTGCAGCAACAGACATTCCTCTTACTTTGGGACTAGTTGTGTTGTTCTGCATCAACAGTGACTGCGGCTAAAGCAAAGCCATTGTATAACATAACCACTGGCAGCCATTCAATGAGTAGCTGATCAATAGATTATCCAAAACCAACAGATTTCTTTCATTGCTTAGAAAAAACACTGGAACGCATAATCCTACAAGTTGCACAGCCTTAGAGGATGTTTATCTGAAGACTTATATGTATATCTTGGTCTGAAGCCTACAATTCAGAAAAAAANGTACTGTAAAGAATTTCCGGCTATAAAAAAAATTTCAGGCAGAACGGCAGCTGTAGAAGCAGAAAGTACAGAAAAATAAATTGAATTTAGGTCCCACTGAGGGATTCAAAGGCTCACTTACAGGTAATTGCGGGAAGACTAAAACGATTTAACATTGTCCAATACTGAGATATTGGCAGCCATGTTTGCCTACAAAATGCAGTCATTGGACCTCACAGTAGTGTATATCCCGTGAAGCACACTGAGACACCCACCCAATGTGAATGGCACTATATCAAATTTAAGGATTAAATAGGGAGGAGTGGGAGTCATTGGAGATTCTGGTTTCTATTCATTTTTTAAAATTCTTTGGTTGTAGAAGTTCTTCAAGAGTTTGGTAAGCAGATGTACCACCTATGATGGTATTGAACCCCATAGATCTGAATTGGTGGTAAAGGAACAGACTACAGTTGGGTTCAGTGCCCTGGCTAGCAATGTTCTTGATCACTGTGGTGATCCCCCCCCACGCCAGAAAGCATGTGTCGGTATTGGTGCCAGATGTACGTACATGTGGCTTCGATGGCTGACAAACACTCATGAAACTTGAAGTCCACTCACACATGAAACAGGTGACTTGGGGAAGGTATTGAAGAGCTTTGATTGCTTACATATGTACCTTACCGAACTATGTGGTTTTACAACAACAACAACTTGCACATATATAATGCCCTTCACGCAGGGTAGGGTTTCAGAGCGCTTAACAGTGGCGGAGTCTGACTCCGAGCTGTGGGGGGGATCACGGTCGAAGAGGAAGAGGAAGGTTTTCAGGTGGGACTTGAAAAAGGCGAGAGAGAGGGCAAGGCAGAGGGAATTGAAGGAGAGTGTTCCAGAGCTTTGGGGCATGGTGGCTGAAAGCGCGACCTCTGATGTTGGAGCAGAGGGTGTGAGGGACGAGCAGGAGGCCGGTGCCAGTCGAGTGGAAGCACCAGGTGATGGATTGGGGAATGAGGAGGTTGGAAAGGTAGGGAGATGCCAGAAAGTGAATGGATTTGAACACGAGTGTGAGGATCTTAAAGTCGATCCGTTCGGTGATGGGGAGCCAGTGGAGTCTGGCCAGAACTGGTGAGATGTGGGTACCGAGTTTGGTGAAACACAGCAGCCAATTGCGCACAGTAGTGTCCCACAAACAGACGTAGATTGAGTGACCAAATTATTATTATTTTTTAAAGGAATTATTACCCCAGAAAAGCGATCTGTCAATCGACTAACAACCAGGTTCCTATTTACTGCTAGGTAAACAGAGGCGTGTGGAGTAAGGAAACTTGCCCAACATTTCACCCTGCCAGGAATCGAACCCAGGTCTCTCGCTTGCTAGACGAGGGCTCTAACCACTGAGCTACAGGACTCCACGAGAGTCAAAAATAACTCTGAACAGGGCTCGTCGAAGTTCGGATTTGCATTTCGTATTTAGCAGCTCGATGTACCTGGTTAACCCCATACTTATAAACAGTGAGAAAGCATGGGGCATGGACTGCAGTTTAATTATAACAATAATCCTTGCATTTGATATAGCTCCTTATCATATCGTTGAGACGTCTCAAAGCGCTTCACAGAATATACTGTAAAGTGAATTCACTGTATATTTTGTGGCCAATTATCCACAAAAAACAGCTGTGGATTGAGTGACCAAATTATTATTATTTTATTCACTGATTTTTTTTGAAGGGATTATTACACCCAGAAATTGATCCACTAATCGACTAACAACCAGGTTCCTTCTTACTGCTAGGTAATCAGGAGTGTGGAGTAAGGAAACTTGCGTAAGGTTTCGCCCTGCCCTGGAATCGAACCCAAGTCCTCTCGCTTGTGAGGCGAGTGCTCTAAACTCTACGCTTCAGGACTCCCATGGAGTCAACTGAGGTAGAAAATTAACGGAAATTCAGAACAGGTGGTAATGTACTGAAGAATGTGCAGGAGCGTAAACTGGTGTGCATGTTTATGTGACTGTGAGATTGTCATTTGATTGTTGCAACAGGCCAAGAAGATGAACAGGAACTCTAAAACCCTAGTAATACAGACATCTAGTGGTTGTCTGTAATGGCTCTGTTCGGTTCTCGTTCGCGCTGTCAAGTGCAGTGTTCAGTTTGGTGGGTTCAGGCTGGTTAGGATTTCTATTTTCTATTTTTTTTAAAAGTAAATCCTTCTGTTGTCCTGTGAACAATCCCTGTAACTGGATCCGTCATTTGCAGGAACCACAATGCAGAGTTACACGCGTTGGATTAACACTAATTGGTGATGATTAGCAAGAAAGTGTTCAGGGCTGCAAACATGGGTCCACAGGGAACGGCTCCAAATATCCTCCCAGCTACGTGAGATTTCACAGGCTTTTCAATCTACTCAAGTGAGAAGGTGACAGGGACATCCCATCACAAAGCAATGGTACTCCAGGGAGGATGAGGCTGCCAAGTCTGCTGTCAATTGTTTCTGTACTGCAGCGTGGGAAGAAATGGCACTGTGAGCAGCTCAGTCTTGTGTCACATACCATGCTGCAAGTCTTCAGCCTATTTCTGGACACAGCAAGATACGGTAAATCAATTATGTTGCTTGTATCTTAGGAGATTGTCTCCTGCTGCAGATCTGTCTCTGGAAGCAAATTCTCATGAAAAAAATCAGGCGCCATATTTATGAAATTCCTTTTTCGGAGGCTTCCTTGTTGCCTTCGCGCAGAATAGAGCTGACCTGATAATGAAAAGGTTTGGGGATCGGACCTAGTCTCACCTGATGACCCTTCGCAGATTTGCCATCGGAGGTCAGGCCATCAGTCTTCCTGCCCCCATCGTTTGGAACTCCATGCCACAGTCTCTTCGCCTCATCCCAGTGATTCCTGGTAATATCCTCGTAAATCTGCACTCGTGCCAATGCTACAATATCCTTCTTGTGGCACAAAATAATCAGTTTTATTTTTGCGCTCTCCACTACTCAAATAACAGAACGAGGGAAAAAGTCATCTCCAGCAGCATATTCAGGGGCATTCCCAGCCTCCCACTACTGATCAATCGGCGATTGCACAAAATAAACATCCTGCGATGTTTCCCACGCTCAAGGGGGTCCAGAGTGACATCACATACATGTGCATAAATGTCATTTCACCGTTACAATAGCGATAATCGTTGCATTTAATTAGCTCCTTATCACATCTTCAATGCGTCTCAAAGTGCTTCACAGGATATACTGTAAAGTGACCTGACTGAATATTTTGCACACAGCAGTATCCCAACAGTCATGGATTGAGTGACTAAATTTTTATGTTTTGGGGAGGGATTATCACCTGCAGCGAAGCGATCTGCAAATCGACTAACAACCAGATTCCTGCTCACTGCTAGGTAAACAGAGGCAATGTGGAGTAAGCAAACTTGCCTAATGTTTCACCCCGTGAGAACTCTAAGCAATATACCACAGGATTCCACAAATGTGGAGGCAACATGAAAGCAGTAGAAGTTCAAACCACAGTGTTGCCTCCAGTTGGACGCTCTATTTCTCGTACCCAGAAGCGCAATATAAAACAACACAGGAAAACGTCAAAGCAGCAATTACTCATCCTTCTCATTCATTTACAAAGATCATTGAATCATGTCTCAAAACCTGTCAATGTAGATTCCCTCTTCACCGATTCTTTGACAGACTCACAGGCAAAACATCTCAAAATCTGAAGTTTATTACAGTGCCTGTGTGCTCCAATAGCTTTTGGGAAATTTCTCTACTGGACGATGATGAACTAGACAGCACTGTCCTTCCTGTAGGAGATAGTTGCACACAACAATGCGACATTTCCACAATTACAGTGACACAAAGTGACATTCAACCAAGGGTACAAGTTGTGTTTCTTGTGCGAGTGTGTGGTTCTCGGTTTAATCTGCTTCTAGTGACAGACTTGCCTCTCTCTGTGACAAAGTCTAAACACTGACACAAAAAGCAGTCCATCAAACACTAAGCAAGGTATTAAAATAGAAAAAAACTGTACTTTATAGCATTTAAAATCACATTGAAACACCTTCAAAGCCCTTCATAGATTTTATTGTATTGACACGGGGAAAGAATTCCCTCAGTCACTCAGATACATAATAATTCTTGCATTTGTTATAGTACCTTACTATGTTGCTGAAATGTCTCAAAGCGCTTCATAGGATTTACTTTAGAATCTAGTGATTATACAGTATTTGTGAGCGAATGCGGCAGTTAATTTGCATGCAATAATGTCCCCCAAAACACCATCCGCTCTGGTACCGTACCTGTATTATCTGCATACAATAGTTCATAATTATATTATAGGATAATCCTTGCATTTAAGTAATCCTTACAGTTGACACATTATCTTCATGTTGGGGAGATATCTCAAAGTGCTGCACAGGATTTATGGTGAGTTTGCATATTTTGTACGAACAGAATGGAGAAGTTGACATAAGGTGCAGCAAACATACACTGCAAGCTGTCCACACTGCAGTAGGTGAATAGGACACATTCCCTTTACCTTCTCACAAATCTATCATTTCTGTGAAAAGTCATTCTGCAAACGTGGAGAGGTCATCAAGGGATGCAGCCAGCAAGGTGTATATTGCCAACTCTTTCGCTCAAAAATATACAGTCAATCCACTATACAATATATTCTGTGAAGGGCCTTGAGATGTCTCAATGACGTGATAAGGCGCTATATCAAGTGCAAGAATTATTATTATTATTATTATTAACTCTGCTTCTTTCAAAGTTCATTAATTTTCATTGTACACTACGCCTGCCATTCTTTTGAAGGAGTTTTAGTTGAATACATCTACTTAGACTCAAGCAAAGGCTCTCAATTGCAATAGACAAACACTTCCCACTACCAGTCAATCCTGCATTCTCTACCTCTGTTGCCGATGAGGATAGAGAGTCCTTTACCTCATTGGAGCACAACACACAGCGGGGTTGGCATTCTAAGAGCATTAGCTGAATGGCTCCTTACACACACCTGCATTGTGAAACAGTCGCACAATGACACTGGCTCTGCTCTCTACATGCTGAGGCCACAATGGCCTCATCATAAACAGGCAGCACTGAAAGAATTACACACTGACTATGATGACAAACCTGAAGCTGAACAAAGACTAGGCTTCTCAGTACGAGAAACTCAGATGACTATGGAGCTCTTTGAACATTGTAGCCCTGAAATTTGTCTTGAAATTTTAAGATTGTGTGGAATTTTTGAAAAATCTTAAACTCAGTCTCAATTTGGAAGCACTGTGAAGAACCCCAGACAACCGGCTTCCAAACTTAGACTGAATTTTGGAAGTTTCCCAAATTTTGCACAATCGTGACTTTTTTAAAAGAAGACAAAACTGTCTTTGAGACGTCCTCCTAACATTAAAGGCGCTTTGTAAATTCGTAGGTGGTCAATGCTGTATTCTTACAGGTCAAGCTGAATTTTGGGTCTTGTAATTTGAATCCATGTCTATTTGCTCTTGATTTATTGAACATGAAACCATACTATTAGGATTTATCCACGTACAGCGTGGAGTCCTGTAGTGTAATAGGTAGCATGCTCACCTTGCAAGCGAGAGGATCCGGATTCAATTCCCGGACGGAGAGAAATCTTAGGCAAGTTACCTTAGTCCATACCCTTCTGTTTACCAGCAGTAAGTAGGAACCCGGTTGTTAGTCGATTGGCGGATTGCTTTGGGGGGGGTAATAATCCCTTAAAAAAAAAATTTGATCACTCAATCCACGACTATTTCTGGGACACTGCTGTGCACAATTGGCAGCCATGTTCTCCCACAAAATATACAACAGTCAATTCACTTTACAGTATATTCTGTGAAGCACTTTGAGATATCTCGACGACGTGATGAGGTGCTATATCAAATACAAGAATTATTATTATTATTTTTGAATTTTAAAGGCTTCGATCAGATTTGTACCTGCAGACATGCATATGTCCAAGAATAACTGTGCATTTGAAATAGACTTGAACAACATTCAGCTATTAGCTCATTCAGCAATGATGTCTGTTGGAGATGCTGAGATAAATACTGCAGATATTATGCAGACTGAATTGCTTTCAACATTCTTCCAATTCGAGGGACTAGGGCCAAATTTGAACAGTGCCCAAATCCATAAATATGTTACAGGATGAGTAATTCATGTCACTTTGTAAATATATGAAGAGCCCAAGGACTGCACAATATATATACACAATAACTCATTTAGACATGCTCTAGAAATACAATCTGAGCTAAGATTTATTGCCCATTGACGAGACCTCACTCAGGGAATTAACCAGCCCAGAGGAATGTAATGTGAGATTTGTTTCTGTCTGAACAGTTTACCTTACCTCCTCATTCACAAAAATCATCGTAATAATCATTGCATTTGATAGAGCACCTGATCACATCGAAACCTCAAAGGGTCTTTTTTCTATTTAAAGTGCAGCAACTGCGCATTCGTAGATGAACGCAACAACTAATTTGTGCACCGCAATGCCCTAAAACAGCGGTAAAATGAATGACCAATTTTATCTGGAGCATTATTGGCCAAGGTACCAGGAGAAACTCCCTTCTCTTTTCAATTAGTGCCATAGGATCTTTAACATCCACCTGAACAGGCAGACAAGATATTGGTTTAATATCCCATTGAAGGACAGAATCTGACAAGGTAGTGCTCCTGCTGCATTCCATTAGAGGGTCAGCCTAGACTACATACATGTAGTGGTGGATGGAAACAGGGAGGGAGAATGGTATAGAAAACAGGGATTTAATGTTGGATCTGGCAGGGAAACAAGGAGGCCAGGTTTCAAACAGACTTCTAAAGCACTCTCCTCACCGATTTCCTACTATTTTACAATGGGATTTTCCTATTATAAAGCATTAACCAAAGGATTGCTATTTCTAAATATCACGTGGATAAATGTTTTCCTGACTGGGTTTCGGACAAAACCACAGGAGCGATGCGAGGTGCCAGAGCAGCCAAAGCACTTTTGGAAACACTGAGTTTCCTTCAGGGCAAAATTTCACGCAGTTAATACTAATCATATGGTATCATCACAGCTGGGTTTCAGTGGGTACTCCAGCAAATTGTAACAGGTCAGTTCAGACAATGGGACAGGAATGTTCTGAACCATGTGGTTAAGATGTTCCCAATGCTCCAACCACTTTTGTATTTCACAACCATCTCCTAAACCTCACCCAGGCAGCAGCAAAGTTTCTCAAAGAAATGCTGCGACACAACTCAAGAGGTTCTAATCAATTCCAACTTCTACCCCTTCCTCACAAGAGATGCCTAATTCTCCAGCAGACGCCACACCCATCAGCAGTAGCCTGCTGTTACCCCACTGAAATAGCCCGTAAGTATCCGGCACCCTAACATAACCAATGGAGGGGTCGGGTGAGGAGAAAGGTCGGGTGAGGGTGGGGACATCAAAGCCAACTCCAATCCCGTTCTCACCCAAAACCCAAACACTTTCTAGTCCACTGTTCAGGTGGACGTTAAAGATCCCGTGACACTATTCGAAAAGAGAAGGGAGTTTATCCTGGTGTCCTGGCCAACAATCCCCCCAAATAAAATTGATCACTCAATCCGTGGCTGTTTGTGGGACACTGCTGTGTGCAATTGGCTGCCGTGTTTCGCCCACAAAATACAGTAAATCTACTTTTCAGGGTATCCTGTGAAGCGTTTTGAGGCATCTTGATGATGGGATAAGGTGCTACATCAAATGCAAGAATTATTATTATTATTATTGTTATTATTATTATTATTATAGCTGTGGTGCCTGAATAGTGACTGGAGGCCCAGGAGGCAAACCAGGGCAGGAGGATATTGCAATGTTAGAGTGGGGGAAGACCAGGAGGGTTTTGAAGGTCAGGATGAGGAACTTAAATTCAAAGAACTCACCTCCGTGGCTCACTCTCACAGACCTCGCTTTTCAAAGCGAACAGCTCATGTTTGGCCTCAGAGACCGATCGACATAAAATGAAAGCAAAGTCGGCAACAAACCCACATTACCAATGTTTCTATTTAAATAACTAACTATCTGCTGCTGCCAGCTTTGTGTCCCCACTTGCTAACCACAACAGCGATGTTTACACATGGGCTGGGCTGAGACACTAGCCCACACTGGGGGATTATACTGGGGTGAACCATAATTGTCTGCTTTTAACTGAAACCATTTCTTAAGCTTTGTTTATACTCCAGGCAATAATGGCGTCCAATTGGTATGATCATAGGAACATAAAATAGGATATCCAGGCCAAGAGGAGACTATTCTCATCAATAAAACAGCTCTGTATTATTTCCCAATGTAATATCCAGGTTCTTTTTCAGTAGAACTTGTTGTCTCTATATAATCCCGGCAGGCAGATTGTTCCAAACATGTATCACTCCTAAAAGTAACAACAAAGTTATGGATAGTCGCAATACATTTTAAAAGTAATTAGCATCACAGTTCATTGCTGAAGCCCTGGTACAGTTTCCGGATTTAATTTGAAACATAATTTTCCTGGGTTTAACCTCGTAGTGCCATTTAATGCCTTATGCACTTCAGTGAGATGCCCCTCAACCTCCTTTTCTCTAGGCTTTGCAGTATGTGGAGTCTTGCAGCTCAGTGGTTAGAGCACTCGCCTCGCAAGCGAGAGACCTGGGTTCAATTCCCGGCAGGGCGAAATGTTGGGCAAGTTTCCTTACTCCACGCGTTTCTGTTTAGCTAGCAGTAATTAACCTTTCACATCGGGAGGACGTCCCAAGGCGCTGGACAGTGTACAGCATTTCAGACCCGAGCTGGGGTCAGAGGGGAGAAGGGAGGGGAGGGGAAGGGGGGTGACCAATGGCATGGTCGAAGAGGAGAGTTTGGAGGCAGGACTTGAAGGAGGTTAAGGAGGGGGCGAGGCGGAGTGATTGGGCGATGGAGTTCCAGAGGTTAGGGGCAGAGTGGATGAAGGCTCTCCCGCCAATGGTGGGGTGAGTGGGTCGATAACTCAGTCATGCGAGCGTTTTGACTTGCAGTCTTATTTCATTAACATAGTAACTCAGGGGGAAAATCAGCCATAGTTTCTTAGCCCATATTGTGAGTTAATTAACCCAAGAAATGGATAACGGAATATCCACAAATTTCTTTTGGTTGTGTAATTGGCATCACAGTTCATGCCGCGTTCGCTCACAAATATACAGTCAATTCACTTTACAGTGTGTTCTGTGAAGCGCTTTGGGACGTCCTCCCGACGTGAAAAGCGCTATATCAAATGCAAGGATTATTATTATTATTATTATTACTGGAGACGTGCCGGTACAATCAGCGATTGTCCTTACCCATGTCTATACAATCAGCCGGATGCTTGACCACGGAAAACTCCCCACAAGAAACCAACTATATACTCTAGTTAGTTTCCCTAGATAGGCCTTTGGAACCTGATTGCAATTCCATATAAAGAGGAATTTTAACTCAGAAGTTCCCATATGACAAGATGAGCAAGATTGCCTCAGGTGAAGAAGGCCCTTTGACCCAGTTGACCTCATCCTCCCAGAATACTTACTCTACTGCCATCCCATCGCAGCAACAGCTGCGTTTTTCTCCCAAATAAGTCCAGCTATTTGGCCTCAAACACACTTCTTCACAACATGTTCTTGTCTTTAGTTACCCTTTGACAAGGACAACAACAACAAAATTACATTTGTATAGCGCCTTTGAAGTCATGTCTCTGAGCCTGGGAGCACTGCACTGAATACAGCCAAGTCTTCAGGAAGGAACTGTGATACAAAAGAAAGGAATTTACATTTATTCTTTGTGCTAATTAACACAGAGAACAGGTTAAGAAGTTACCCCCAAGCGAGAAGACCCGGGTTTGATTCCCAGGCAGGGTGAAACCTTAAGCAAGTTTCCTTACTCCACGCATCAATGTTTACCTAGCAGTAAGTAAGAACCCAGATATTTGGTGGATTGCTTTCCGGGGGTAATAATCCACCAAAAAATAAATTAATTAATTAATTAATGAAAATAATTTGGTCACTCAATCCACCACTGTTTGTGGGACACTGCTGCCGCGTTTTACCCACAAAAGACAGTCAATTCGCGTCTCAACAATGTGATAAGGCTCTGTATCAAATTAAAGGGTTATTATTATTATTATAATTTCCAAGAAGGCTGCTTCACGGCAGGCAGGAATGCATCCACTGGGTACTTACAGCCACCATAGCAACATGTGGCAGCTGTTGATGTAATGGTGTGCTGTGCTCAGGGCTGCAGTGAGAATGAGCAGATTGAGTAGCGCTGAGTGAGTGAGCCACAGGCTCCTCCGTGTCAACAGTGAAGAGCAGTCAACAGGAAATGCCCGTGTTGGTGGGAGCGAGAGAGGGAGGGCTTGAGAAGACTGTCAAAGCTCACTGGAGCAGGAACTCAATCACAGCAAGCAGATAAACAGCCCTGAGCTTTGCAATTCCTTATGGTCATAGCCTTAAGAGTGTTGTCTTTTTTTTAAATTAGCCTTAATTAAGGATATTGAAAAATTCTTAAATCCATTCTTAATTTGGAAGCTGCTTTTCTGCAAGTCCTGTTTTGAAAATGGCTTCCTGAATTTAAGAACATTCCACGGCTCTGCTCAATCTCAAACTTTAAGACGAAATGGTCGTTAAAAACAATTAATAAAGCAATGCTTGTATTTTGATATCATGCCTTTCACTTCAGGAAGACATCTCAAAGCGCTTTACAGTATTTACTATTCCATTTATGTATATGTTGCAGGTAAATGCAGTAGCTAATTTGCAAACAGCAATGGTCCCACAAACAGTCATGAAGTGAATGACTCATTCTAACTAGAAATTGTTGGCCTAGACACGGGGAGAAACTCTCTTCTCTTTTCTCAAAGTAGTGAGATCTTTAAGCGCTCTCAGATGCTACCCTGAGTGAGGGAGCAATATAAATGCTAGTTGTTGTTGTTTAACATCCACCTGACAAGCAGTCGGAACCTCGCTTTAACCTCTAATCTGAAGGATGGCTCAATCGACAATAGTACAAATGCCCAACACTGCACTGGAGCGTGAGTAGAGGCTTCAGAAATAACACAAATGATAGCTTATCCTATTAGTGCTGAGAAGGGAGTTGAGAGCTATGGAGAAAACCTTGTCCATCATAGTTTGCAGCTTTCTATCTGTCAGTCAGGAGACGCAGCATCACAAAACCAATGCCAACACTCCTAAACTGCACGCAAAATAACAGCTCCATGGGACTGCCTTTATTTAGCTTTGTGACTAAGCTAGAAAATTAATGAGAGCAGACTGGGAGGGAAAACCCATCCATGAATAGGAGTTGTTCTTCACAGCACTCACTGAGGTTTGGATATTTGTTGTACAAATGAAGCTCCAGCTATTCCCAGTACTATGGGCCGCAGCTCACACACAATTGGGAGTCCTGTAGGTATTGGTAAGAGCACTCGCCTCGTAAGCGAGAGGACCTGGATTCAATTCCCGGGCAGGGTGAAACATTAGGCAAGTTTCATTACACCACACACTTCTGTTTGACTAGCATTAAGTTGGCACCCGGTTGTTAGCTGATTGGCGGATTGCTTTTCTGGAGGAAATATTCCCTTTTTGAAAAAAATGTGATCACTCAATCCACGACTATTTGTGGGACACTGCTTTGCACAATTGGCTGTCACATTTCGTCCACAAAATATACAGTCAATTCTCTTTACAGTATATTCTGTGAAGTGCTTTGAGATGTCTTGAAGTCGTGATAAGGAGCTATATCAAATGCAAGGTTTATTATTATTTTTATAGGGCCGAGTAGTGGGATTGAATCAACACCTTGCTCTGAGAGCTGGTGCAGATTGGGACTAAATGGATTGCTCGTCGGAGATGCAGCACAGATAAGATAAGACAAACACTCTCCTCCTATGCATTAAGATTCTATGTATCTATGGTATCTATGGCTCAAGAGCTGTGTCAAAAACTAGAAATGCTTCTTTCTTTAAAGCACGGTTAGTGAGCGTGTCTGCACGAAATGTTACAACCGGCTCGGAGAACAGAGCTGCAATGCAATGCTCCATCTGATATGGATTCTGAGGCTTTGATCCTGAATTGCAAACATTGATTTGTTAAGATTGAAGTTTGCTGTCAACTGACTGCTTGCTTCACTGCAGCCACAGGACGATTCACATTTCCCAATACTCAACCATCCAAACTCTTCCTGCACACTCATTCAACTTTGCCCTTGCAACGATTTTAGGCAGGTGTTGATCCTCAGTCCATCCAACCTACCCGTCCAATATCCCACAAGATTCCTTCAAAGTATGAATCTCTACATGTTATAAAGTGAGAGTAGGGATTTGACCCACTCAACTCCAGCTAATCTTGAAAGCCAAACTAGTGAGTAGAGTGGTCCATGCTGGACAAGTAGCGGATGTTTGCTAGATGCTTTCAATGGAAAACTATGCAGTTTTAGCCTGTTGAAACTCCAGCAGTACCCCAACAACCATTCTGGAGACACAAAACTTGGTTCTTGCTACCCTTCATATGATATTCTCCAGAGTTAGGAAAGCGGGAAGAGAGTGCATTCCCCATGCGTGTACAGCCAATACATGTAAAACTCTCTAGGATTCTCTGATGGGTTTCTGCACGTGTCAGAACCTGCTGACCAAAATAAATGAGTCTAAAAACCTTAAGTTCTGTCTTTTAGTTGACAGGATTTGGTCTCTCAGTCTATAGTCCTCTTTACACCCAATACTGATCCAACACTCACTGCACCAGCTGGAGTTATGCATCTTTTTACATCAAAACTAACCTCTGTCAGCAGATACTGGGGCCAATTTTTGAAGCCTTTTACTACCTGAATATTTCATGATCTTAAGAATGCAACTGCATCATTGCAGAGATATTGTACTTTGGTGAACCTTTGCTGAGACAGAGAAGTCAAGAAGAGGTCACTGCACTTGCAAAGGTACTAGTAAGGCTCGTACTCGAACGGTGGTGAACTGGGAAACTTTTGATCACGGTTTCAAAGTGGAACGACTTGGATATAAACCTACAATGGGCTTCATTATAAATGCGCTTGGTTCCCAATAGGTAAGCACGAGAGCCGGTTTCAAGGAGTACTTTGGCCGGTTCTCGCACCAAAAGAAATAACTGCCAACTTCCGGATCACTGCCAGCGTGAGTTCCTATTTGCTATTGTGTGCAAAACAGAAAGTGATGGTGGCGGTGACCCGAAGACCTGGAAGTTGAACTTTAAGCATGGTCATGTAAAATGACCGCCTTCCAGGATATCAGACTGATGTCACTTCCTGTTTGCTGTGCATACGACAACCGGGAAGTGACACCAGCAGCAACCTAATTACGTGGAAATCGGCCATTTTAGCGTGAAAAGCCAGCCGGAACGCCGGAAACACGTAGGCTGGCTGCACAAATGCACAATGAATGGGTTGCTCAGTGCAACTGAATCTCCACTATAATGAAGTACATTATAACAGGGCTGCACCGTATAATAATATTTAAACAAATAATACTTACATTTTGATTATTGTGCCCATAATGTTGAAAAGTCAAGAAATTGCCTGACAGAGAATTACTGTCAATT
The DNA here is from genome assembly GCF_018977255.1 of Callorhinchus milii. Lineage (NCBI taxonomy): Eukaryota > Metazoa > Chordata > Chondrichthyes > Chimaeriformes > Callorhinchidae > Callorhinchus > Callorhinchus milii. The sequence goes on from NW_024704742.1 coordinate 130,359,957, forward strand.
GTAGTGATTGTGTATATGTAGGGAAATCAAACAGCTGAGTTCTAAATCGTCCTCCAGAAGTTTAAATCCAGACTTTCACATCTGGCAGTGGAATGGAACATTCCTGCGCTGTGCTAGTTATTGACAAAAAATGTACAAAACTCAAGACTCCTGCACTTCAAATGCTCTGAGCTTGAAGACAGTATACATGGGGCTTATCTCACACACATACACACACATAAACCACTATCTAATGACACGCTGCTGCTAGTGGCAAAGATAACTCAAGAATCTGGTTATGATCCAAGCACCGCAGATATCAAGATTCTTTCCCAATCGTGTCTGAGATCTCTTTTTGTTTAACTAATCTTTACAACAACAACTTGGGATTTATATAGTGCCCCTCACACAGAGTAGTGTCCCAGAGAGCTTGACAGTCCTGGAGCTTGACCCCGACCTGAAGATGAGGAAGGAAGAGAGGGATTTAGGGAGAGAGTTCCAGAGTTTCAGGGCGTAGTAGCTGAAGGGCGTGGGAGACCAGCAGGAAGCCGGATTCAGTCGAGATTGGGCAACGGGTTGTGATTTGGGGAGTAAGTAGGTCAGAATGGTAGGGAGATACCAGGGTATGAAAAGCTTTAAAATTCTAAAGCAGTTTTGTCTGTGCCATGTTATTGAATATTTTTCTTTTCTTTTCCAATACTCTCCCTCGTGCAGGCTGGCACTGACTGACCCACAGCAACATTTCCAGCAGCTCTTTAGAGCCTTGTCCAAATTGCAGTTCTTTTTGTGTGAGTCAGGACGATGAGGGTCAATACAGAAGAGCATCAGAGCCAATTCTGCTGCTACCTTCATCTGAAATCCATATTTTAGCAAGTATATCACAGTCAATTCATTTTACAGTATATTCTGTAAAGCACTTGGAGACGTCTCGAAGATGTGATAAAGTGCTATATCCAAATGCAAGGATTATTATTATAAATGTCTAGTTATTGCTCATAACAACAACAAGATTACATTTGTATAGCACCTTTCACATCGGGAGGACGTCCCAAGGCGCTGGACAGTGTACAGCATTTCAGAACTGAGCTGGGGTGAGGGGGGGAGAAGGGAGGGGAAGGGAAGGGGGGGTGACCAATGGCATGGTCGAAGAGGAGGATTTTGAAGTGGGACTTGAAGGAGGCTAAGGAGGGGGCGAGGCAGAGTGATTGGGGAATGGAGTTCCAGAGGTTGGGGGCAGAGTGTCTGAAGGCTCTCCCGCCAATGGTGGGCCGGGTGGGTCGATAACTCAGTCATGCGAGCGTTTTGACTTGCAGTCATTTCATTAACATAGCAGCTCAGGGGGAAAATCAGCCATAGTTTCTTAGCCCGTAAGTAGCTGGTCATTAATAATAAAAAAATAGTGCTTGCCTTTAGGATATCCGGTACACCTATAATGTCAAGATGTCTAAAATTGCTTCAAATGTTTCTGTATATATGATGCAGTGACTATATCTGCATTTGAACGTGGCAGCCATTTTTTATCCGAGAGGAAACCTGGATAAAAGGAAAACACAAGAAACTCCCTCCTCTTTTCAAATAGCGCCAGGAGATTTTTAATGCCCACCCAAACATAGAGATGGGACCTCGGTTTAAGGACAACACCTCTAACAATCCAGCAACACTCTCTCAGCACTGCACTGGAACAGAGGCATAGATTACAAGCCAATTTTCTCAATGTGGGGCTTGAACCCAGAAGCTTCTGATTCAAAGGTGAGAGTTCTATCAACTGAGCCAGACTGACAAATGACAGTACAGTAGGAGCACTACAATTGACCTTAGCCATGTTTGTGAAGGTGGGGGTGCTGGTCAGGAATCAGCCTGTTTCCTTGCTCTTGCAGAAACTCTGCAACTGAATGAATGTCAGTGCATGGTGAGTGAGAACAGAATTGGACTTTGGTGCAAAAACAGTAGAACAGGCCTGTCAACACTTACCGTCAAGGCTCACTCATGAATAACAGCACTGAGATAAGGTGCTGAAGGGTGCCCTCTTTGGCACAGGGAGGGGAAGAGAGGGGTGAAAGGGAAAGAGTCAAACTCAGTAAAATGCATTCACTCAGAGCTGGGAAAGGGGAAGAAAATTGGAGGAAGGGAAAATGTTTCACTCAGATTTTTCTGCACATACGAACGTATGTTTTGATCTTGATGTTGCTCACAGAAATCAACAGGAAAAGAGCAGCCAGCACTTGCCCTGATAGTGGACCATATTAAATGCAAAGCTTCTGTTTAAGCTAAACAAGATGCAGTTTGATGATTGAGATTAGATTTTCACCACACTGTAGGCTATGCTCCAGCGGAGAGGGGCATTGTACGTTTAAATTTTTAGTCGGACTCTTAACGAAGGGTACACGTTTATAATTAAATAATAATCCTCGTCTTTGATATAGCACCTCATCAGGTCATTGAGATGTCTCAAAGCGCTTCACGGAATACAATGTAAATTGAAGTGACTGTATATCTTGTGGGCAAAATGTGGCAACCAATTGCACACAGCAGTGTCCCACAAACAGTCATGGGTTGAGTGACCAAATTTTAATTTTCTTTTAAGGGATTATTACTCCCCGGAAAGCGATCCGCTGATCAGCTAACAACCGGTTTCCATTTATTGCAAAGTAAACAGAGGAAACTTGCCTAACGGTTTGCGCTTGCCTGGGAATCAAACCCAGATCCTCTCGCTTGCGAGGTGAGTGCTCTAACCAATAAGGTACAGGACTCCAGACTCCGGGGGTTTCTCCGCACCCCCTTTCTGCGCCTCCCCCCCTCTCCCCCGCACCCCCCTCCAGCCAAAAAAAAATGTACAGGGCTATCCACTGTCCTCTATCAGGAATTTCTATCTGCTACATAAACACCAAAAAAACATGAAATGAACAGAGAGACTGGAAATCCAGAGCAGGCCAGTCAGCAGCCAAACCGGGGTCGAGATTTGCAGCGCCTGAACTCTGCTTTTTAATTCCTAATAAAGACACACTTACATTACTGACTGGGGCTGCTGGTAGCTGGTTTACACTGATACACATCTTCAATCCTGTTGACTGGATTTCCTGTTTACAGAAACTTCGAGGCACTACACGCCACTAAAGCCCCTCACTGACCCCCAGCACACGACACAACACAATTCGGCAAAAAAAGAAAAACAGCTGGACCAACAAATTCCAGTCTTGGTTTCATGATTCTTACATGATCTCCCGCTATAGCTTATCTCGCCCACAAATATACAGTCAATTCACTTTACAGCATATTCTGTGAAGCGCTTTGAGACATCAAGAAGACGTGAAAAGCGTTACGTTACATCAAATGTAAGGATTATTATTATTATCACATATTCTGGCTCATCCAGGACTCTGCAGCCTCTGCTCTTTCCTACACCAGAGTCCATAGCACAAGGCACCCCCCTACCCATCAATCGTTGCCAGGCTCCCTGGCTCCTTAAGGTTCTCTCACTCCATCAAATACCTTTTCCTGGCCCTGCCTCTGCATTCTCCTCTAGCCTCTCTGTCTTCCCTCATCCCAACCCCACCCCCATGCTCGGGTCCCAACCCCTGACTGTCCAGCGCTTTGGGACGTCCTCGCGACCTGAAAGGCGCTCTATAAATGTAATTTTGTTGTTGTTGTTGCTCAATTGGTAGCACTCTCACATCTGAGCCAGAAGATTGAAGGTTCAACCTCCCAGTTGGGAGTTGGAGCTCATAAACTAAGCTGACACTCCAATGCTACGTTGTTGGAGGTGCCATCCTTCGAATGAAACGCTAAACCGATGTCCGGTCTGTCTGTTCAAATATCCCATGGCACTATTTGAAAAGAGTTGAGAGTTTCTCCTAGTGTACTGGCCAACAATTGCCCAAATAAAACTAGTCACTCACTCCGTGGCTGTTTGTGTGACTTTGCTATGTGCAATTGGCGGCTGCGTTTCGCCCACAAAATACACAGTCCATTTTACGGTACATCCTGTGAAGCGCTTTGGGACATCCTCTCGACGTGAAAGGCACTATTCCAAATGTAAGGAATATTAAGGCCCCTTAGCAGCACAGTTATTGTAAATCAAGGGCATTATTCCTCTCTGACCCAAAGTGCCCACGGCCTTACATACAAACACAAGTCTCTCAAATATTTCCCCGAGTTAGAAATAAAAAAAATGCAAAAAGATCAACTGCAAATCATGAAAATCAGAACTAAAAGCACATACACTGGAAATCCAGCCGGTTGGCCAGGCTGCAAAAGAGGTTGAACAGCACAACTTAAAAGCTCCAACATGATTCTTATTTTCCAAGCCAAATATTTTCTGAACATTGTAACTGTCAATTCGCCCGCTCGGCTGGACTATTCTTATCCAGAAGCGAGCTAAGTTTACCCATGTCTCAAATGATTATTAAGCTCCCTCAGTGTTGCATGTGCTCTGTGCAGGATTGGAGGAGGGCAAAGGATCCAGACACTGGTAAGAGACTCTGCCTCACACAGTGTTGTCAGATTCACTCAGGAGCTCAGAATCTCATACTTGCTCCGCTGGCATCTCTCACAGAGCTGTCAAATTCTCCTTCATTATCCACCTGGTTAACTTCACAAGCATTTCAAAAGTAATAACTTTCACCAAATATTACCATCGTCGTCTCATCTGCATTAATGAGAAAAATAATCCCCGTGCTGTGGAAATGTAAGAAAATGTACTTCTCATTGCCTGATCGCACACAGAGTTCTTAGTTATGGGTACATCACTGAATATCTGCGCTGTCAAAAGGATTGACAGCTGTTGAGAATTCAGAATTGGCTGCCGCTCTACAAATACGTCAAGCTTTATATACAAGTCCATATCTCACTCTATCAAACTTGTGGTTTTCAAAACGCACGCTGAAACAGATATTTGTAATACAGGCTTTCAACATTAATAATTCTTGCATTCAATAAAGTGCCTATAATATTGAGAACATCTTTTTTTTACCTTAAAGTGTAGTGACTATTTTGCAGGCAAACACAATGACCAATTAACAATGCCCCACAAACATCCATGAGGTAAGTGATTGATTCTGGCTGGAGATTTGTCAGCCAGAAAACCGGGAGAATCTTTTGAAATAGTGTTGCAAGATCTTTAATGCCCACCTGACCAGGTAGACAGGAACTCAGTTTAACATCTCATCCAAAGGACAGTACCTCTGACAACTCACTGAAGTGTGAGCCGAGACAAAATGGGCTTGAATTCTCAACATGGAGCTTGAACTCACAACCTCATGATGACCCAGAGCCAAGAGTCAACAACCAACAGCCATTGAATCTTTGTGACTATTCACAATCCCTTTCCCACCTAACCCCCGGCATATAAAATAATATAGCGACTTATCACGTCTTTAAGACCCCTCAAAGCGCTTCACAGAATATACTTTAAAGTGAATTGACTATATATTTTGTGGGTGAAACAGTCGTGGATTGAGTAACCCAATTTTTTTTAAGGTATTATTATCCCCAGAAAAGTAATCCACCAATCGACTAACAAACGGATACTGCTAGGTAAACAGAGGTGTGTAGAGTAAGAAATTTGCCCAACGTTTCGCCCTGCCCAGGAATCAAACCCAGGTCCTCTCGCTTGCGAGGCGAGTGCTCTAACCACTGAGATTCAGGACTCCACATCACTTGCTGGACCAAAAGAAAACCCATTATCAGATTAAAATGTATACAATGTATAAAATGTATAAAATAGTTTGCCACAAACATAGACTGAACCATATGTTCTGGATGTAAAGTGTTTCTGGAGCCAATTCAGCTCTATGTATTATTTTGCTGATTCTCCAAACTTCACAACTGGCTCAAAGCCTCCTCTGAAACTTCCCTACAGGAATCCTGAATAAAGCTTATGGACTAACATTCTGGTTCAGCACAAATTCTCGTGAAATCTATCTTCCCGATAGTGAAACAGTGGAACAGAGGGAACATGCCCTGTTGGAGAGTTATCTTATTTTCACACATGAGAAACGCCACAGCACCACCACAGGAAGAAATCAACGCAACCAACGACAGATTACACAGAGCATTACAGCATGGAAACAGGCCATTCGGACCATCTAATCCATGCCAGCACTTCATAAGCCTCCACTCCTCCCAATCCCCTTCTATTCCCTGGTCCCTCATGTATGGATCATGTTTTCCCTTGAATATACTGAAGCTTTTGTTCATCTACCGCAGCTCTCAGCAGATCAACTGATGCCTAATCGCAACATGGAATCCCATGCAAATAATCACTTTGTATAACTATCTCATCCATTTTCCAAATACCTGACAATCACTGGCCATTTGAGCCATTTCCCGGCCAAAGGAAGGTGTCTAAAGACTGACTAATCTAACCGAGAAGCAAAATGATGGCAGCAAAACAAGCTTCACACGTGTTTGGGAATGTGACCCATCGTGATTTTTTGAAAGCAAATTGTTGGTAAAACACACAATTCCAGTTGTATTAGTACAGCAGCTTTCAGTTTGTGAATGATGCATTTTAGACCCATAGTAATAGCTTCAATCTGGAGTAGACTATTGATCCATCCGATGTCCCAAAAGACATCGGATGAATGGATGTTCACTTTGGGAGGACTTCCCAACGTGCTAGACAGTCAAGGATGTGGTTGGGATCAGGAGGAGCAGAGGGCAGATTGGGTGGGGGTCGGAGGCTAACCAAAGATGCAGTCGAAGAGGAGGGTCTTGAGATGGATCTTGAAGGAGGCAAGGGAGGGGGCAAGGCGAAGGGACTGTGGGATAGAGTTTCAAAGGGTGGGGGGGGCACAAAGGCTGAAAAATCCCATTCCTCTTTGAAACCCAGTTCAGTTCACACGACCAGTAAGAAGTTAGGTTTTTCAGGCTGTAATAAATTGAATTTTTACGGAAAGCTCCGTTTCTGTAAAAAAAAGCACTGCATCCTCCCCAACAACCACCTCTGGGACCAGGTGACACAAACACCGAACAGAAGATTGCAGCTAGTCGAGCCTCATCTAGGCACTGCTATCCCGCATACCCTTAGGAGGAAGTTAGAGAAAATTTTGCATTGTCAGCCCTCTAATCACTCCCCATTTATAATACTATAATAATATGCATTTGACATAACGCCTTTCTTGTCAGAAGGAGATATCAAAGCACTTCAATGTGTATTTTGTAGGTGAACATGGCATCCGATTTGTGCATACGAATGGCTCACAAACAGCCCTCAAGTGAGAGACTAATTTTATTTGAGGGATTGATGATAGCTGGCAAAATAGTGCATTGGATCTTGTAAATCTAGATGCCCGTATTTAATTAATTAAATGCTCAAGCACCCTGCCATGAAATGCCACAAGTCTCATTCCTAAAATGCCTCATTTATAACTGAAGCTGAACCTGACCGTAGCAACTTTCCTTGACATAATAATTCTTTGCAAGACACTTTTAGTAGAGCGATGCCTTTCCCCCATCCTTCTCACCTTTAAATGCCGCCTAAAGACCTTGCTTTTTGATTGTGCTTACGGTCGCCTCGCCCCTCCCTCTCCCCTTGGCTCGTTGTAAGACTGCGCCACAGTGAAGCACTCCGGGACCCTACCCCATGTGAAGGGCGCTATATGCATGCAAAGTTGTTTCTGTTGATAACTGTGACACATTGCGTACCCCGTCTCCCCTCCCCCCTTCCCCCACCCCTCCCCAATACAAGCAGAAACGCAATCACTTGTCAAACTGGTAAAATCATCAACATCGGGGCTGAGAGGCACTTGTAAGGACTCGGTAGCAAGTCTGCTTTGACACCTAAGTGTCACACGTAACACAGTCCAGCTATCAAAACAACCAACCGAGCAGGCATCAAACCTAACAGCAAGCTCCACAAACACACCGCCAGCCGGAGGGGGGAAGGGGGGAATTCAAGGGTTAAACAAATCAAGAGAAACTGGCTGCTGCTATTCACCTTCAAAATACACAGTCAACCCACTTTACAGCATAGTTTACAGGCAATCCGAGAGGTCTCAACAGTATATCAAATGCAAGGAATATTATTATTAGCTGTACAACAGGGTCGATTAAATATAAAGACCTTTGACAGACGAGCAAAGACATTCTCACTTACTCGCTCGCTCACATCTAATCCACCAGCAAACACACTGAACTGTTCAAAGACATCTCACTTGACAGAGTGTGGCACATGAGGTTCCTTGCACAGTACCTGCTCTTACTTCAGGGATCTCATTGCTCTCTCTCTCTCTCTGTCTCGCGGTCTGTCAGGCTTCACCGTTCCTCCGGAATTTCTGTCAGCCGCAGCTGCCGACTTGAGTTAATCCCGTCCGAGAAGGTTATCAGGAGTCCCATGAGGCTGGGTAATTGGTGCGATCACCTGCCGGCTTTCCTCCTGTGGGGAGAGGGAGGGAGGGAGGGAGGAGGAGGAGAGAAGGGTGGTGCTCGTGATGAGGAGCGGGGTGCGGGGTGAGAGCAAGGAGGTGAGTTGGGGGTGTGTGGAAAGATCACTACTGAGCGAATGCAGCCCAGTTGCTGACTTGCTCTCTCTCTCGCTGTAGCTGTCCTATGTTAATCACTGCCTGCCTGCCTGACTGACAGACAAGCCCCTCTCTCTCTCTCTCTCTCTGGTATCCGTCTGCATGCGCTTGCCTTCTGGCTCCTATTCGCACTTAGCTTTTGACTCAATCACGTGTGTTGTAGAGGAGGGGATTGCTGTGCCCTCTGCCCACACCACCCAGCGGAGGCAATTTCTCTCCATCATTCATTCAACAGAATCACCCTCCTCCTTTCTCTCTCCTTCTCGCTCTCCTCTCCTCCCCTCTCTCATTTTACTTCAGTCAACATTTCACACACACACGTTGACACACAAGTCCGTGAAAGGAATCAGTTCCCCCGCTCTAGATCAGCACTCCGAGACACTACCCCACGTGAAGGGTGCTATATAAATGCAAGTCGCTCTCGTTGTTGAAGATTAAAAGGGATTTCGCAGGCCACCCAGCTATTTAATGTTGAAGTCATTAGGCAGCACATTCTGGGCAGTCAAGTTGTTTATAACACGCCCGTTTAATGCTTCCTGACCGGAATTGATGGCAGCACAAATAAAGCAGGAAAACACTGTTTTGCTTTAGGCTACAGGGCACATATAGTCCCCTAACATGCTCGCACGGGTCACAGTTCAATCCTGTTCTTTATACAATTTGTTTTTCTTGAAAAAAGTTACCCAAGAATTTTTTTTAATTTCACCAAAGTCTAATTTGCAGCAATTTCCTTAACTAGATATTTTCTTCTTAAAGGATCGCGTTAGAATTCCCGTTGACCTGGAGTAACTCCTCTCCAGATGTACAGGGTGACCAAAAAGCCATGATAAATACCCGTTTATCTAAAAACAAACAAAAATATCATGATTTCTTTAAGACTTATTAGACATTGTAATGGACGTTTTGGTCCCCCTGTAGAAGGCACCTGGAGCGCAGTTCTTGTGGCCAGCACCTTGGGATGTCCTCCCGACGTGAAAGGAGTTATACAAATTTAATTTGATGTTGTTGTTGCCGTCGTGACGTGATTCCAGAGATACAGAGAGGAGACTCCACATTTGCTCAACCCAGATTTCACATTAAGAGACGAGTGGGTGACATTTCTCACTCATATTAATTTTTTTTAAAAAAGTTCTGAAATAAATACTTGGGAAAATATTAAAACATTACAAAAGGTCAGTATCTCTTCAAAGGACAGTGGATTTCTTTCAGTTTGTTCCGTCAGCACCGAATTTGCTGTCAAATTTCAAAATTTCATCGATTTCAAGATCCTCACCCTTGTATTCAAGTCCCTGCACTCCTCTGCACCGCCCTACCTCTCTGACCTCCTCTCTCCTCAAAACAGTACCCGTTGCCTTCGTTCCTCCGGATCTGGCCTCCTCCTCGTCCCCCGAGTCCTGCTCTCCACCTTCGGCGGCCACTATGACCCGAGATTCTGCAACTGCCTTCCTCACTCCTTTCGTCTCGCTCCCTCCCTTCCCATTTTCAGGTCTCTGCTGAAGACCTTTCTTTTCGACCACGCCTTTGGTCACCTTCCTCCCCCTCCCCCCGGCTTGGTCCCGGGATCCGTTACTGTGAAGCGCTCTGAGACGCCGTCCGGCGTGGAGGGCGCTATATAAATCCAAGTTGTTGTTGTTGAAATGCAGAATTCTTAATTTTGTTTTGTTTTTCTTTCTCTGAAATTTGCTCCTCTTGGTGAAGGTGCTGAGTGAAACTCGGGGTAAAGTTCCACAAGTACCAATGTTTTTCTTTCACCTCGTGCAAGTAACCATTCTTTATGCGTCAGGCTGGGTGGCTACTGGGGGCTGTTACATGCTAACACTGGTGATCTGAACTCACCCAACTCAGGCTGACAACAAGTGCAACAACAACAACAACATTACATTTGTAAAAAGCCTTTCACGTCAGGAGTATGTCCCAAGGCGTCCAAAGTACAGTGTTGGGAGAGCACAGCGTTATCAAAGGTGCTGTCTTTCAGTTGACACGTTAAACTGAGAAGCTGACCATGGGCAGAGGGTAAAAATATTCTTGGGGGGCAGCTCAGCTGAGCTCCCTTCGAAAAGAGAAAGGACAAAATTTCACCCACAATTATACAGTCACTACACTTTACAGTATATTCTTTGAAACGCTTCAAAGATGCGATAAGGCACTATATCAAATGCAAGGATTATTATTATTTATTATAGAAGGGAGTTTCTCTCTCCCGATGTCTCGGCCAACAATCCTGCAGATAAAACTGTTCATTCATCTCCTGGCTGTTTGTGGGAACATACATAGCTGTGTACAAATTGCCTGCCACATTTTGTCTATAAATACAGTCATTCATCTATAAATACAACAACTGCACAACAACATTTGCTATAAAGCATCTTGTAGTGCTATAGTCTCCCTATTCAGGTCCAACGGGACCAGTGTAATGAGCACAGACCAAGATTCAAACCAGTGAGAGTCTGATGAATAAGCTGCAGCTCTACCCAACATACACCAATGGGCGGGGGGGCAGCCTCCCCAGGAAAGCTGCATTGCATTTGCTAAATGAGCCACCTTTCCCCCCCTCAACTTCTTCCTACCTCCCGGGGGAGCTGACAGCTTTTTCTGAGCAAAAGGGTATTTCTAGGGCTCAACATTTTGTGTTGCGAGACTCTAAAATAGACTGTGGGATGAACAACGATGCACTGTGACTCACTCAATGTGCTGTTCAAGTACAAATTGACTGTTATTTAGATGCTCTGATTATTTGCACTTCCCTCTGAACCAGTTTACCCCCAGGTTGGTATCTATCGGAATCCAGGCATTTCCAAATGAGAAGGGAGCTTCTCCCGGTGTCTGGTAAACAATCCCGTCAAATAAAATTTGTCACTCACTTCAGGGTCATATTTGGGGACATCGCTAGTAGTAAACCACCTGCTGCTTTCGCTTGCAAAATACAGTCACTCCACTTTATGGTGAAATCCTGTGAAGCGTTTTAAGATGTCTTTTCAACATGAAAGCGCTGTATCAGATGCAAGGTGTGTTTTTAGTAATCTCTTCAGTGAACCCCACCTCTCTGAGCCCATACGCAAAGTAATTACTCCCTGGCAGCAGCACACAAAATCTGTACCTCTGTGTGTGGCACAGCCACACGGCTATTCTCCTCAGAACTTTGGCTAACGTAAGAGCTTGATGAAGGGACAAGGGCAAAATCGGAGCCAAAAAATACTTAGCAACAAAGAAGGAATCACTCTTTAATTTACCACGAGTACCTGAAGTTCTAATATTCACTACATTTGTTTACCACTGATTAGGATCAGATTAGGAACAAGTCGGCTATCGATCTGGTGAATTGCTTTTCAGAGGTAATAACTCCACCCCCATCACACCCCCAAACAAAATATATAATTTGCTCTGTGTATGACTGTTTGTGGGACATTGCTGTGTACAATTGGCTGCCGCGTTTCACCCACAAAATACACAATCAATCCACTTTGCAATACGTTGGGTGAAGCTCTTTGAGACGTCTCAGTGATGTGATAGAGTGCTGTATCAAATGCAAGGATTATTATTATTATAAAAGCTCACCATATAAGCACCAGCCCAGGTATGAGAGGTATCTGTACCATGTGTCGTATACAACAAACCAGAACAGAGAACTTCATATCCACCACTTACCCTTGGCTGTGTGCACTGACAGATCCTTAACCCATCCACCAGATGGAATGACACAAAATCTCTTGATCGGGAGATGCCAGGTTTTTGAAGCGGTTCTGACAAAGAGCTCAGTTGGAAAAGGAGGAATTTGAGGAATACGGCTACTTTTAGCCAACATGCGGACGGGATACTCGGAGCAATAAGTGAGGAATTCCGGCAGCAAGTACTGAAAGAAGCTCAGAGTTCACGGCCCGGTGCTTTGTATGTGGACGCTTGTGAAGAGCTATAGGCAAGCTCAGGGAAACCTGATGAAACATGTTTTCCTGTGCAACTTGAAAATTTAGTCTGTTTAGCCTGTGAGTCAGGAGAGGCAAGTCACTACGTGCTGGCTGAAGTCAGAGGAAAACTTTAATCACATGTCCCGTAAAAGAGCTTCTGTCTCGAAAACGACACAATTTCTAGACATGCATATTTAGGACAGCAAAATGAGGCCCCGATGAGAGATTTATTCACATTGATCCCCACTCCTCCCCGTGGTCACAGAGCCAGCCCTGTGATGCAGGAATCAGCCCTTCAATTGATGACAACAACAAGATTCTACACATGTCAACACCAGCGTTTCGGAAACTTGATATTTTACGGTGCTCTTAAAGGGGCACCGTCATCCTGTTGAATCTTAGTGCAGCACAGTTGACTTTATTTATTGCCGTGCTCTGCGCTCGTGACACACGACTGCTGTTAACCCTAACATTCCCCCCACCCTATCCCCCTCCACTTTCTGTGGTACCTTCTGAGCTTGTCACATCACCCTAACACCAACAACTCTGCTCCAGTAGCTCTCCACAGTGACCTACACCTCTGAGTCAGAAGATTATGAGTTCAAACCCACGACAGGACTTTGAGCTTACACTCTTAGCTGACATCCAATGCATATACTTGGGAGTAGCACTGCATAGTCAGAGGTGCCGTCCTTCAAATGCAACATTAAACCAAGGTCCCCGTCTGCTTGTTCAGGTGAATGTTAAAGATCCCAGGTACTATTGGAAAAGAGAAGGTAGTTTATACTGGTACCCGGGCCAACAATTCCTCAAATAAAATTGGCCACTCACTTCATGACTGTCTGTGTGACTCCCTCATCTTTTCATCCAAAGGCCGGCATCTCCGACAATGTAGAGCTTCTCCCAACACAGCACTGGAATGTCAGCATAGACAATAGGTGTTCAAAGTCCCAACGTGGGGCTTGAACCCACAAATCTCTGACACAGAGGCTAGAATGCTTTTTCAACAAGGCAAGTTTAGATAATTACAGCCACGAGTAGGGATCGCTCTGCACAGGATGTACTTGTGGAAACAGAGGATCTCTTGTGCTGGCTGTAAATTAGTAGCATTTAGCTACTTTCCTTCACTCTAGGAAGTACAGTAATTCTTCTGGGTTGCCAACAGAGAACAGTCAGGTACTGTATTATTCCATGACGATACGGTCATCAAATAGGGGCCAACTTATTACACAAACAATGCAATTCAGGGCTGCAACTCCCAGATCATGGCGCAAAATCAGTTTGTGTTTCTCAAAGGAAAAAATATATATATGTAAGATTTATTTTCCCCACCAGCGGGCCAACAAAAGCAAATATAGAATTCTGAAATGAGCAAAAACACTGTTGACGCGCAGCGTTCTCTTTAGTGCCTAGTAGTGTGTTCCCTACTGGCCTGGTCGCTCCTTCCACTCGACACACAACGCCCTGCTTCATGTACCCTGCTCAATGAACCCCAGCCATTCTGGAACTACAGTCTGGAGACCTTCTGCCTTGGCCCCTCCTCCCCAGCTTCAAATCCCATCTTTAGGCCATTTTTTTTGGCCGTGCTTTTGGAAACCTTCCTCCCCTCCCCCACTGAACTTTACACCCCTCCCCCAAATATACTTTTGCTCCCTCCCTACTCAGCTCCCCTCTCCCTCCCCGACTCAGGCTTTTAACCACAACTCTATGACAACCATTGCAGATTTCATCTTTAACAATTGAATTTTCTCTCCAGCAGAACTGAAGAATTCTTCTGCGACAATAATTGAAGACTATCTCTATGATAAAAACCTACTAAAAGGCAAGCAACAGCACTAGCTCTCGCCTGACCAACTTCATAGACTAAATGTGTCCACTAATACAAGGGGTTTCTGTCTTACTGGGAGTTGGTGGAGGAGAAAATAATAATAATAATCCTTGCATTAGATATAGTGCCTTATTACATCTTCGAGACATCTCAAAGCGCTTCACAGAATATACTGTAAAGTGAACTGATTGTATATTTTGTGGGCAAAACACGGCAGCCAATTGTGCACAGCAGTGTCCCACAAACCGTCTTGGATTGAGTGACCAATTTATTCTTTTATTGTTGAAGGAATTATTACCCCTGGAAAAGCAATCCGCCAATCAACTAACAGCCAGGTTTCTAGTTACTGCTAGGTAAACAGAGGTGCGTAGAGTAAGCAAACTTGCCTACGGTTTTGCCCTGTCCGGGAATCAAAGCCAGGTCTCTCACTTGCGAGGTGAGTGCTCTAACCACTAAGCTACAGGACTCCACATGGAGAAAAACGATGAAAATCACCAGATTTCCCACAAATGAACACCACATTGAAAGCCAGGCTGGAAAGTGCAGACGTATGGATGGAATCAGGCGGTTTATAATACCACATCCTCCTCCCTCCTCCCAGTAACAAAATAACAAACACTCCCTTTCCAGACTTACACATAAATAACGGCCTCAGGGCCAGGAGCAATCTTCACCAGAGGAGGGGAGAAGAGAGAGAGACTACGAGAAGAATGGAAAATCCCATTATACACTCAATTGTAAAAGTCACTATACTTAGCAGCAAGAAAAATCTGACCTCCATGTCTGAATATAATAACTTGCCTGCGTCTCAACCACAAAATACAGTCGAAATACTATATAATATATTATGTAATAATAATAATAATAATCCTTGCATTTAATAATAATAATCCCTGCATTTGATATAGCGCTTTTCACATCTTCTCGACATCTCAAAGCGCTTCACAGAATATGCTGTAAAGTGAAGTGACTGTATATTTGTGGGCGAAACGCGGCAGCCAACTGCGCACAGCAGTGTCCCACAAACAGTCGTGGATTGAAGTGACCAATTTATTATTGTTTTTTTTCTTGAGGGATTATTATCAGGCGTGTGGAGTAAGGAAATTTGCCCAAGGTTTCACCCTGGCGGGAATCAAACCCAGGTCTCTCACTTGCAAAACGAGTGCTCTAACCACTGAGCTACAAGGCTCCACTTATGTGAAGCACTTTGAGATGCCTCAATAATGTGATAAGGTGCTATACCAAATGCAAGGATTATTACTGTGATTATAATCATTGCATTTCATACACTGCCTTATCATGTCATCGTCACATCTCAAAGCCTTCACAGAATTCACCGTAAAGTGCAGTAACTGCATATTTGTAGGCAAACGCAACGAGGCTATAACAGTTTAAAGGTTTGTCATAGACCAATATTCCTTTTAAGAGTTTTTTCCAACACAGCGGTGTAATAATCTCAATAACATTAATAGTCTCACAAAACTGGTGCATAATACTGAATTCAATAACGTAGAGCTTTTTGAGAGCTCTGAAAATATTACATCATTCTCCTTTGAAACCCTACTTCTGAGCAAGCTCTGTGCCATTGCATGTTCAAAGGTCAAGTTTAAAGGCTTTAAATTTTCTGCAAAATTGTTAACAAAACTGAATCAACAGCAGTAAATTTCCCCCTGCAATTCTTAATCTCACATTTACTTCCTGTTTTTCCTATAACTCTGCTTTCAGAATAGATGGGGCCCCGAATGCTCTTTGTTGTGTAGTTTGTGCAGACAGTAAGTCGGGTTTAATGTGAGGATATTAAAAAGTCCCCTTAGCCCCCAAATTCCACCTGGTCAAGCACTTTGTCTTAAAATTTAACATTGCGCAGCATTAGAATAGAAATAGAGACGCTGTTCGGTATGGAGAGCGCTATATAAATCCATGTTGTTGTTGTTGTTGTAGAATGGGAATAGAAACATATAAACAGGAGTAGGCGATTCGGCCCTGTTCTGCCATTGTATAAGATCATGGCTGATCTGTACCTCAACTCCAAGGAAATTCTTAAATCCAGCTTTTGTTTGGAAGCCACAGGTCTGAATTGTTGGCCAGGACACCAGAAGAAACTCCCTTCTATTTTCGAATAGGCCACGGGATCTTTAACGTCCACCTAAACAGGCAGATGGGACCTTGGTTTATCGTCTCATCCGAAGGAGGGCATCTCCGACAATGCAACAGCCCCCCAGCACCACATTGGAGTGTCAGCTTAGAGTATGTGATAACCTTCTGACTCAGAGGCGAGAGTGCTACCACTGAGTGAAATAATAGTTGAGCATATGTGTTGCTGTCATCTAATGCAACACAGTTATTTAAAGAAATACAGGACTACCATAGATACCCAGTCACATTGGTCTACAAAGGAATCTCTTGTGTGGCACTTTGTCAAAAGCCTTTTGGGAATGATTGTGCAGAGAATAGCTTTGCAATTTCTGTTCTGACACACAAAGGATATTAGCTCTATTCGTTTCGCCCACAAAATGTACAGTTGATTCACTTTACAATATATTCTGTGAAGCACTTTGAGACTTCTCAAAGATTTAATAAGGTGCTATATCAAATGCAAGGGTTATTATTATTCACAGATATTAATACTGCACATACTGTAGTAGTCTCTGTCAGCTGCAGAGATGTAGGTGACTATATTCACCCAACATTGCTGATCATCTCTTATTTCAACATCCTATTTGTTTTTTCAGAATACTCAAGGAAACGATTTCCAAGGCATTAGGTTTATAAAGTACACACAGAACATGGTGTGGGAATGGGTGAACAAGACAGTAACAGGGCAACAATGACAAGATGCCTGAGGGTGAAGAGAAAAGACTTGACAGATTTGGGTTAAGAGAGAATATTACTGTAGGAGACAACACTTTCAGCCAGAAAAAAAAGTCTCTTTCTTCAATTAATATATCAAAGACGTTTCAATGCTGCAATTACCAAGCGGTTGTATATGACATCCCCCCCAGCAATCAATGTTAACGCTCCCTACGTAACTGAGGCAGTAGCACTTCATCAACAAAGGGTCACATTTTATTACATCTTTCATGTTCGGAGGGAGTCTGAAAGAGCTTCACATAGCTGACTGCAAGATGCCCCAGGGGTAGGGACGGGGAAGAAAGGAGGGAACTGGGTAAAGCAACCGAAAATGCAGTGAAAAAATAATAATAATCCTTGTATTTGGTATAGTGCCTTATCAAGTTGTCGAGACATCTCAAAGCGCTTCACAGAATATACTGTAAATTGACTGTATATTTTGTGAGCATTTTATTTCTCTTCAGCCAGAGAGAAAGCAGAGGGATTTCTGGAGAGTGTTTCGGAGACTGGCTGACGACTGCCACCGAGACTGAGGAACGGGCTATAGGTTAGTGGGAAGAGAGGAGGAGAGAACAGGTGGGAGCTTGTAGAAGTAGACGGGGAACATGGTGCAATAATTTGGAAATCAAGAAGAGGATATTAGATCATTTTCTAGAAACCCGTGAACCAGTGGAGCGGAGCCTGGATACAAAGTTTATTCTCAGAGTCTCTTGTTCTCCTCCTCTTCTGCCACGCCAGATAATACAACTTGCCAAACACTTTGTCCCTTAAATGGATGCTCTTAGGGGAAATCCACACACCAGTTCAAACAACTTTACCAGATTAAAAACACCTCCACTAAATGAATCACACAGATAGAAATCGCCTACAAAAACACAGTCAATACACTCAGCAATAAAATCCTGTGAAGCTTTTCCAGACGTTTCAATAAAGTGATGACACTATATCAAATGCAAGGTTTAAGTGCCTTGGAATGTCCCCCCAATATAAAAGGCGCTATATAAATGTAATTTTTTTAATTGTAGTATTATTAATAATAATGAAGCAAATATTATTTACACTGAGTAATAATTTTTTAAATCCCACTGTTTAATTTTAAATGGGATTAGTTTACTTGTCAGGCCACTCCGTGAATCACCTCTCCTGAGCTTTCCCAAGACTGAAAGCTCATTAGGTTCATACCCGAAGGCTCCACCTGAAAACTAGAAATCTTTCTAACAAATCAAGCAATGAAGGCATTGAATTCTGGAGAGGCGTTTGTCACATCTCTCAGTTCCTGGGGCTGGGCTGTTAAGCTGTGAAGAAACAGCTGCATTTAGAAATATAGAGAAAAATCTCTACTTGGAAAGGTGGCTAAATAGCAGATGAATCATGTTTCGGTCGCAATTGCTAGAGTTTATCCATTGATTGACTTTGAGTTTCAGGTAAGTTCACACCAACCCTTTGGCTTTCCCAGCTGCCACCCCACCCGACCACCATGACATACAATACAATATTACATTTGTATAGCGCCTTTCATATCGGGAGGACATCCCAAAGCGTTGACAGAAGGAAACTCAAGTTGGGGTAGGTTTAGAGTGGACTGCACGAGGTGCGGGCTGTATGGGACCATTTACCTCTTTGCGATAGCATGCTTTCTTAAAATGTATTGTCTTTATCATCCGCTTGACTCATTAGGGAGTTGGCTTTACTTATCATCCAACGCCTAATGGATCACATTGGTCGCAGGATGTTGTGTGCACGCATAAACATCCTGTCAAAACTCGATTCAGTCAATAATCATTGGTCGCTTTCCAACTGCAACTCTGAACTTCTCACCCCAGCTCATTTGCACTCTGGCTTCTGTCGGATCTCCTTCCCCATCCTTCTCTGCTCTGCCCACTCATCCACCCCACATCAGGAACAATGATACAGTATTTCCCATCGCTTGATATGCCCGCTATTCTCCACGCTGAAACCTGTCCTCGTCACCAGTTCAGCTGTAATAATGATAATAATATAACAAATACAAGAATTATGAATTGTTATCATCACCTGATCAAATCATTGAAACTTCTCAAAGTACTTTACAGAAATTACTGTTAAGTGTAGTGACTGTCATTTGTAGGTGAACATGGTAGCCAATTTGCGCACAGCAGTATCCCACAAACAGCCATAAAGGTAATGGAGGGTAGTTAATGCAGGTAATTAGCCTGTTCCTGAATAAAACAAAAAGGGGAGTCAAATGCCTTGAGGAGTGGAGGAGCATGGCGAAAAATGGAGGAGGGAAAGTGCTGAATGAGGCATTTTTGGAGGTCGGTGTATGTGTGGGGGAGGGAGAGGCGTAGGAGCTAAAAACAGTAAAAAAATAAAACCCACACAAGAAAACATTCTGAAGGGTGGGGTCCCCAAGGTCTCACTTAAACTCTCTGCTTTGTCTTGAAGTACACCAAATGCATTTGGCACAAGCGATTTTTTTTAATATAAACTGACAAAAGTACCAAGCCAGCAATCTGTGAAGCCCACATGTTTTGATTGATGGGTTAAAACCGTGGGAACAGTTTGAACCATGCACCAACATGTAACTGCACCTCTCTGGCTCCCAGTCAAGCTTGAGCTCCCCCAAGCTGGAAACCCAGCGCACAGCGCATTTAGTAATAACTGATCCGTTTCCATGATGACTCAAAGATAAACGTTCTACCCAGAATGATAATGAGCTACAGAGACATGGAAGGTACGCAGGTTCAATCCCTGGTCTATGCTGAGATAGCTGATCGGCCCAGGACTGGAATAAAAGTGCTACAATTGGCCCAGGCTGGAGTCCAGGGTTCGCTCTTCTGATCTATTGTCTCTTTGTTGAAAGTGTACATCTCTGTACATCGGTCACTTACAAGAGATGCAGTTACTACACTTCATGGTAAATCCTGTAAAGAGCTTTGAGACAGCCACCATACACGAAAGGCACTACATAAAATGTAAGGATTATTATGATCGAGCTTGGCTGTTATCTTTCAGTTTCTCCCAGTGTCCTGGCCAACAATCCCCCAGATAAAATTGATCATTTACTTCATGACTGTTTGTGGGATTTTGCTGTATGCAAATTGGCTGCTACATTCACCTGCACAAATACACTTACTGTAAATGCTGCAGAAGTGCTCTCAAATACACGGTAAGGCCCTATATCAAATGCAAGGATTATTATTATAAGTCAGCTTTTCACTTATAATGGAATTCCCCAAGAGTTCATCAGAATAGTTTGGATGTTTAGCCCATTTAATCTCATCCCTATAGAAAATCCATTTCTACCATTCTTCCATCACAGCATTAAACTGTTTTTTAAATGAGTCCAATATACCAACCTCAACCATTGATTCTGGCAACCTGTTCCAGTCATTAGCATAGACTGCTGTTATCCCATGCTTCAGACGAGACAACCCGAGACCCCATCTGCCTGTTCAGGTGGGTATTAAAGATCCCATGGCACTATTCGAAAAGAGAAATGAGTTTCTCCCGGTCTCCTAGCCAACAATCCCCCCAACTAATCATTCACTTCATAGCTGTTCATAGGATATTGCTGTGTGCAAATTGGCTGCCATGTTGCCCACAAAACATACACAGTTACTGCACTTTACAGTAAATCCTGTGAAGCGCTTTGAGACGTCCAACTGACATGAAAGGCGCTATGTCAAATGTTAAAGATTATTAATATTATTGATAGTATAATGAAGATTCATGTTTTTTTAAAAAAAGAAAAATGTGTAGTTTTGTATAATTGCTCCAGCTGCAGCCCTGCCAGCCACAGATATGACTTCCTCAGATTGTGCCAGCGTCAGCCTGAGAGGAGTGAGGAGAGACAGAAATACCTGTCATCACCGACATGTTTATCAAAGACTGAGCCAAGGCACCAATCACCAAGAATCCATGTGGCATCCAACCACTGCCCTCTAGAGGTCGTATATGAAAGTACAGTTCTTGCGGAGGCTATTGGCCCTTCTATTGCTGCCAATTTATATTTACACCGAGCACAATCTTTCACGAGGCGTACTTACTTTAGGTTCCTCTCCTCCCCACCTCCCCTCACCCATTCATCTTTTGAATACAAACGCAAGAAAGTGGTGATGAATTTGTAGGAGTCATTGGTTAGGCCACTGGATGCAGTGTAGGCGATGCCAGAGATGAAAACATGGGGCTATAAAGAAAGGCTAGAGAGATCAGGACTCTTCTCATTGGAACAGTAAATTCAAAGTCCTTACCTCTTTGACCGTGCTTTCAGTTACCTTCAGAAAAGTGAGTTTTTCCCGGTGTCCTGGCCAACAATCACCTAAATACAATTGGTCATTTCCTTGTGGGATATTGTAGTGCAGAAATCGGTTGCTGATTCACCCACAAAATACACACAGCTTTACAGAATATATTGCGATATCTCAATAATAAGGTGCCATATCAAATACAAGGATAATTGGAGTTGAGGAACAAATCAGCCATCATTTAATAGAATGGTAGAACAGGCTCGAGGGGCTGAATGGCCTATACCTGTTCCTATATTCGGATGATCTTTCCCCTCCTCAGCCTCTCCAGGTCCTGCTCCCCAGCTGCAGCCACAGTCAAGCGTTTTGAAACGTCCTTCTGACGTGAAAGACGCCATATAAATATAAATTATATTGTATTTTATTTACAGTGTTTCTATTTATAGTTTCAAAGTTCTGTGTGACACATTCTCCTGAAGTGAAAATGCACCATATAAATGTAGTTTTAAAGTTTGTTTTAGCAGACTAACGTTATTGAAGTTATTCTCTGCATCTATTTAAATGTATTAGTCAGTGTCATAAAGCACGAGCTGAAAGTGTGCCAGAAGACTATGAGGTAATGACAGCCAGTCTGGCTCACTGCTTGGCTTACTTAGACTCTCTCAACATGAAATAACCAAACACCCAGAGGAAACGTCTTCTCATTCTCAAAACTATTGCTTCAATGAACTGCAAACGTCACTCTGATCAGAGCTACTTAGTATAAATCACAAGAGGCTCAGATGCAGAAAGCATTGCATGGCACATTTGATCTCATTCGGAGTCTAATATCCATTTCTCAGGCCTCATAGCTTGGTGACATGAACAAATATTATAATGTCAGTGCAGGCATTGTCGTGCAGTGATGTGAATTGTCCCCTGTGGGACTCCACTCCTCAGAAACTCCCTCACCCGCGCTCCCATCCCCCAAATTCATTGAGGGTATTTGTGTAGTTAAGCAGCTTAACTCAACCAGTGTCCTTTGAAGTAGCCATCGGA
Source organism: Callorhinchus milii (assembly GCF_018977255.1). NCBI lineage: Eukaryota > Metazoa > Chordata > Chondrichthyes > Chimaeriformes > Callorhinchidae > Callorhinchus > Callorhinchus milii. Next base: position 130,382,299 of record NW_024704742.1, read on the forward strand.
TGTTGCCTCTGGAGCTGACGTAAAAGTATTTGTGTTCCGCTATAACTGAGCAGGTATTCAAGATGGCAGCAGAACAAAGAGCCCACAGACCTGACCATTGCGTTGTAATTGAAGGTGGGGGAGGGGAGAAATAGATATTCAGACCTAAAATCAGCAGATAATTGGACTGAAATTATTTTGTTGCTTCTGGTTTGCATTAAGAGCAACGGCTTTGGTGATGTCGGCCATTAAAGGGATTTCCCCCATTATAATCGCACATCAGCAAAGGCAATCTAAGCGACAGGCCTAATTCTGATTGGAATTCCAGCTCGTGAGTGTGATCATTAGCACAGCGAATCGGTTATGAAACATCGCATTTTTCACAGATAATAGCCATTTGTCGCTGCTGCTGGATGTTGAGACCCTCTTCAACAAAAGAGAGAGAATCCTCCTCGTTCTTCATAAAGAAACTTATGCAAAAGCCATAAATACCCAAAGGAAAAGAAAAGCTGCCTCAACATCATTTTCAGAATCCAAACAACCCAGTACCTGTGCTCACAAAGAACCATTTGTGTAATAGCACTTCCCTTGAGAAGACCTCTATCTCATTCATATTTAAGAAGAGCAGCTTTCTCTTCTCCACCTCGCGAGTGTAAGAGACTTACCTCATCCCGAGGAGGATTATCAGAAATAGATCTAACTCAGACCAAGTTAACAACACAGACCAAGGCTCGAACCTCAGCCATTTGTTTTGTTTCCAAAATGAGGAAGAATTGCTATTAATAATCCTTGCATTTGAAACAGCTCTTTATCACATTGTCGAGATGTCTCAAAACGCTTCATAGAGTATAGTGCAGTAAATGTATAAATGTCTATCGCTACACTTCACAGTAAATCTTGTGAAGCTCGTTTGAGCCATTTCAACAATGTGATAAGGGGCTATATCTTATGCAAAGGACTATTATTATTATTATTTTAATTATCCAAAAGCAGCACTTCTGACAACGTAACATAAGCAGAAATTGTAAATGTACGAAATTGCAACAGCTAATTTGCATGCAGCAATGTTTAATGTGTATTCCGAAGGACATCACCACTGACAATGTGGCTCTCCCCAAGTTCAAGGTACTGACATGGGACTTGAACCTATAACCTTCCAACTCAAAGGCAAGTTTGAGCTCCCAACTGAGCCAGGCTGACACTTGCCCTTTTGGACATGAAATGGAAGCTAGTTTACCATCTGCAGCAACCATTTGAACACAGAGAGAGACAAACCAACCCACAAATTGGCCTATTTTAAATGGACGTGCATAAAAATGGATCCAAAAAAATCTGTCACATTCAAAAATGAATGTCTATGTTATAAACTGAAAGACCTTTTATGGATAGATGCTGAAGAGCTTATTCACCCAACTTGCTGCCTTCAAAATCCACAACCCCCAGTCACACATAAGGGTGAGAATTACTCACAAACAACATCCGTGAGAAGCTCGTCAAATTAACGCATCAATTACTGACCTTGGAGGAGAAATGTTCAGTATACCATATCCTGATATGGCTGGCTCAGTTGCTATCCTGTGAAGCATTGAAGTCACCACGATGATACGATGAGGCGCTACATCAAACGCAAGGATTATTATGTATATGTATTTAATGATGATGGTGATGGAATCAGATTATGGTACTAAATGTGTAGTGTAGTAGAACTGTAGTTTATAGCAAACTTGTTCAGGTTATTATCCAGTAGGAAAGATGATAGATTTGTACCACAGACTGATTATTATTAATAATAATAATACAGAATAATTACATTCCTTGAATTTGATATAGCATCTATGATGTCAAAATGTCTCCAAGCCCTTCACAGGGAATTGTCGTAAAGTGTAGTTTGTAGGTGAATGTGGCGACTAATTTTTTTACACAGCAAGATGTCATAGGATTTCTTACATCCACTTAAACACATTTAATGCTTCGCCTACAAATACACAATCACTACAATTCACAGAAAATCCCACGAAGTGTTGTGAGATGGTTCAACAATGTAGGAAGGGCACATTATCTAATCCAAAGATTGTTATTTTATTCATCTGAAAGACGGCACTTCTGACAATACATCACTCCTCCAGCAGTGCACTGGAATATCAGCCCACGCTGTGAACATTAGGTCATAACACTAGACAACCTTGTAATCCAGAGATCAGACTCTTACCAACTAAGCTAACCGTGACCTACAAAGTAAATAATAAATAATAATAATCCTTGCATTTGATATAGCGCTGATCACGTCTTCTCGACGTCTCAAAGCGCTTCATAGAATATGCTGTAAAGTGAATTGACTGTATATTTGTGGGTGAAACACGGCAGCCAATTGTGCACAACAATGTCCCACAAACAGTTGTGGATTGAAGTGACCAATTTATAATTTTGTTTTCTTGAGGGATTATTATCAAGCGTGTGGAAACTTGCCCAAGGTATCGTCCTGCCAGGAATCGAACCCAGGTCTGCCACTTGCGAGGCAAGTGCTCTAACCACTGAACTACAGCATTCCACAGTAGCAGACTTTCGTTCTTTATAACCAAACTTGTAAAGGTGCCATTGTTACTCATGTCACATTCGTCAGGCTTGTCTGATCTGCCTACAACGTCACTTAATCATAGAATTATACAACACAGAAGGAGGCCAATCGGCCCATGATGTCGGTGCCGGTCTGAGAAGTGAATAGAAAGACATCAAGAGGAAACTCTCGACCATGATGTGGTTGAACGGGAAGATGTGATCGACAAACCCACATGATTCAATGTGACTGACGGCTCCAGTGCTTACCTGGCACCTGCAACATCGACACCGACCATCAGCTGTCCATTGAGTGACAACACTTCGTCCCGGATTTTAATCTTCCCGCACTTCGCGGCGGGACCTTGTTTCCTCACTTCCGTCACCCAGATACATCCAATGTCCAGCATGGGTCCTTTGCTACCCCACTTCCTGGTTTCCCTCTTCCTCTTCTCCTGCTCACTCAGGGAATCCCAATAAATCGGGACATTCCCGAAGCGCAGCCCCAGCTGATCGCAGTCTCCCTCTCCTCTGGTCAAGTGAACGGGGCAGATCTCAAAATCCTCCCGGATCCTCTGGTCTGGCTGGAACGTACTCTCTCCCACAGCACCGAAATTCAAGTGGATGTATTCGCAGAGCATCTGAATGGCCGACTGGCAGAGATGATGCAGTGGGCTTCTCTGTTCCTCTCCCAGCCCAGAGCGCAACGAGCGTTCAAAGAGAGGGAGACAGAGTGCAGCATTTTCTGGAGTCACCGGCATTGTTGGACAGCCAGCGCCAGCATTCCCACATCAGGTGAAGGACAGCCCATCAGGAGTCACACTATACTGCGATGCAGATCATAAATCTTTCAGAAAACAGTAAGCAGCTTCCTCACATCATTGTCATCTCAGTGTGTCACTCAGGCCTTCAGGTTTGAGATAATGTCGAGAGGGCTTTTCTACTTAGCATCTCGTCCATCTTAGCATTAATAAAAGATTGTGGGACAATAACACGGAGAGAATCCATTAAGCGGGTTGGAGTGACAAGAGAGAAAAGGCCATTAAATGTGGACTAGTAAAAGGATTTCACTGACTCTGTAAAGCCTTGAGATTCACATTGTTGTGGAGGTCTGAGGATAGGTACTTTTAACTCCAGTGAGGTTTTATCCTTTAAAAGAGAACAAGGCACATAGTCACAAACGTCATTCAATAAATCATGATTTCAGCTTGACGACAATTTCAATTTGTTTTTGAAACAGGGCAGCTGCATATTCAGCTAATTTGCCGTGGGTATTACCATTTATTTCAAAGACAGTTAGAGTCAAACTGAATGTTTCCTTTCCCCCCAAATGTTTATTTTCTCTCCTCTTCCCAACACACAATTGTCTGCCGCGTTTCACCCACAAAATACAGTCAATCCAGTATATTTTGTGAAGCACTTTGAGACTTCTCGACGACGTGATAAGACGCTAGATCAAATGTAAGGATTATTATTATTATAAAGCAGTTTAAGATATCATACAACTTTTTAATGTAAAGTAAATGTAAAATGTTGCTTTTGTATATTGTACTAATGTTTTAGCAACAAAGTAAGAAAGGTTGTATATTTTAATCAGATAGTTAGAAAAGAGATACAACAGAACATCATTTATCTGCATTTTCACAATGTACAGTTTGGGGTTAGAGATAAATATTGAAGGGAGAATAAGAGATAGAAAGTTAGAGAGAGAGAAAGGCAGAGAGAAAGTAGCAGAGAGAGAAGGGCTGGCACAGTATGCTACTACAATAACAGTAAAATCCTGATAGAGCAGTTTTGGTCTATCTACATTTTCCATGATGTCCAATTGTCCGTACTGTTTACTTATCCACAAAGCAGCCAGAATCAATTATTGCAGATCATCGGCTCTGCACAGTATGTAAATTATTGTACTTCCCAAGCTTTTCATGACTACTCCAAATCTATGTCTGTCCAACGCCTTGGGACGTCCTCCCAATGTGAAAGGAACTATACAAATGTAATTTACTGTTCTTGTTATTGTTGTTCTATCAGATGACTATCTTAAAGATGTCAACAGGTCAGAGTCCCAAAATTCAATAACAACAATTTGCCCACGGCAAACCATCCTCCAAAATCAAGACTGAAATAAACATATTTCCAAGATTCTGCCCGATCGATTATCATATTAACAAATAGTACAGTATTGACCAGCTTGTATTGTCAGCACGGCTCAGTGCAAAGCAATCTTGTATCTGGGTTAGAAGGTTGTAGGTTCAAACTCCTGGTCATAGTCCATAGCTGACACTCTTCTGGGGAGGAGCACTGCATTGTCAGAGTGAGATGTGCAAACTGGGGTCCCATCTGCCCGATCAGATCACTATTCAAAAGAGGGGAGTTTCTCCCTGTGCTCTGGCCAACACTCGTCCAGATGCACGCAATTGGCTGCTTTGTTTTGCCCACAAAATATAAACTTTACAATATATTCTGTGAAGCATTTTGAGACGTCTTGAAGACGTGATAAGGCGCTCTATCAAATGCGAGGATTATTATGAATTGATCCTTGGCCTCACTGATCATTTTATGGGAACCATCCTGCACGCAATAACGGTTGCGGGATTTGCCTACAAATACAATCTACAATCACCGCTGGTCCTGACACTGAAGCAATCTGATATTTACAGGTGCGCATATCAAATGTGAGGATGAATGATTTCATACTGCTGAACGTAGTAGGTGGCATTCATTTACAGTAAAGTTCCCACTGCAAGCACTTAGCCATACATAACCTGACGCCTTCGGTGTTTCATTAGTGGACCTTTAGTGCAAATAGCATTCAACAGAGAGAGAGAGAGAGCAATTTCCTAGAGGATGCAGTCGGTTTAATTTTAATTCCCATCTGGTAAACTGGATGCGCTTCACTCCCAAACTCCTTTTATTTGGTTGACCATGAAAAGAATAGTCCCCTTAAATGTGGGAACACAAATGAATTCCTGATTCCCCGACACCATATGAAAGCAATTTATGTGGCTCGGGGAAGGTTTGGACGTTCAACAAGCTGGTAATAATTTCCACGCTTCCCTGTGCTGTTCAACGTGCAGGCAATTGTGACTTTTTGGGGGTGGGGGGAAAGCATTGCAAATAATCAGTCTGCATTTAATAAAGTGTTTTTATTGTGTTTATGTATTCAGGTAAGCACCAACAGGTGTTTAATATAAAACAGCCTCTCGCCTGAATTTCATAAAATCACATTTTGTATTTGTCTAATATAGTTCTCATCTCTCTTTCTCTCTCTCTCCTCTTCCTCTCTCTCTCCTCTTCCTCTCTCTCTCCTCTTCCTCTCTCTCTCCTCTTCCTCTCCCCTCTGCTCCCTTTCTGTGTAAGAGTAAAAGTTAATGTTGTATATGTGTCTAATTTGTAGATTTTCGTAACCTGAATCCAAGCATCAGAGCAGAGTTCCTAAGAGACAGGTCCAAGGGACTGTATCCTCTTACAGTGGAGAATCTGGACAATTTGGATTCCTTATGAAGGACTGATGTTATGGAACATCCTAAACTAGTTCTCACTGAGTGTAGGGCGAGAGGTAGAGAGCAGGATGGGGGTGGAGATTTATCCACAGTTTTGCCAGATACTAAGACTGACTGTGGAGAGGAGGGGAGGGGGGATGTGGAGAGAAGGGGAGCGGGAGGTAGAGAGGAGGGGAGATGGAGGTGGAGAGGAGCATTGGGTGGAGGTGGAGAGGAGCATTGGGGGATGTAGCTGTGATCTCTGAATTCAACATAATCAACGTGGTATCTGACCTGAAACCCAGCACTAGCTGTTGTTTGAGTCATTAACAACAGGAAGGAAGAGCAGGTGATTCCATTATAGTCAGGAATTTTAAAGTTCTTTCAAGTAGGCTTTGTGCCTTGTTCCCCTTGGGCATGAGAAGGTAATAGCTGTGAAGGCAATACAATGCATTTACTTTTTTTTATTTACATTACTTTCACAATATCACTGAAACACGAGCAACCCTGAAATTCCACATGGTGTCTTACCCTGCAGGACTTGTAAGCTTGTCTTAAAAATTAAGATTGCATGGCATTGTACAAAATTCTTACATTTTTCTCTACTTTGGAAGATGTCTCTTTTTCAGAACTGTGTAAAAATGACATAAATTTAAGAATTTTCAATAAATCTGTGCCATCTTAACACTGAAGACAAAATGGACTTACAGGGTAAGGCTAGGTTCTACTTTGAGCCAATGGTGATGCTCCTTACTATTACGCACCCTCCCTAGGATCCACCAGCTCATTGAATCCCATTAGATCCACCTCAAGATATTCATCATATAGTCCGGGCTGACACTCCAATACAGTACTGGGGGTGCAGTCCTTCAATGAGATGTTAAACTGAGGTCCCGACTGCCTGTTCAGGTGGACGTTAAAGATTTATTTGTAGGTCTGGAGTAATCTCCAGCTGTTCCTACTGAATTAATTGCAGCAGCTCGACCCACTGTCCCACACAAGGCCTCTATTACATTCCAAAAGATATACCTGCAACATACTTTCAGCACATTATAAAATAACCTTAACACTCATATACACCCACCTCAGTACTCATTCAGATTGACAGCATTTTAACCAGTGTCTCAAATTCACACACACATGCACATGCGGAGAATTTCAAACACATCGATAGCACAGTAGTGCAGTAAATGTTCCTGGTCAAAATCTCCCCCTCGTCAATCAGGGGTTATTATAAAAACACAGACTAAGGCTTCTCAAAGCCCTTAAGACCACAGTCTTCAAGTTTAGCATCTGGTAAAACTGTGGATAAATCTGTCTTAAAAAAAGCATAAAACCTGACTTTCAAATTGCTGTTAAGATTGAATTTAAGAATGTTCCCAAATCCCTCTCAATTATATATTCTATATATTCTAAGACGACGTCTCGGAGCATCTCTGACAATGGTTTTAAGGAAACAACTATGAATAATTTCAGGCCTCAGTGGAATCGCTGTGAACCATCTGTTTTGAAGTACAAAATGTCAATGCCTCCCCTCCCCCCCCACCCCACACCAAACATACTGCTGACTCCCGATGACACAGAAGGCAGATGGAATGAGGATGTGTGTTTGTGGGGGGAGGGAGGGGGTTAGACGCCAGATGCCTTCACATCAAACTCAAGAACTGAGCGAACAGGACACTTCTGCCTTTACATAACAACAACAACTTGCATTTATATAGTGCCCTTCACGCGGGTCAATGTCTCGGAGCACTTAACAGTGGCGAGCCTGACGCTGGGCCGGAGGGAGGGAAGGCGGAGGTGACCGGAAGCACCATCGAAGATCCACATCCTTGTAACATGCTGAAAGAAACTAAGGGGCAGCTTGTTCTCACTCTCTTCTTATTGATACTTCCACTTCACACAAACAAACACACCACACCGACCTGCCTCCCACCTGCTCCTTGTGAGCTAAAAGGACTTACATGGCATAAGATAGACCACAGGCCTGCACGGCTAGTTCAATAGTCACTCAACGACCCACCAGGGGCTCACAGCGGGAAAAAAAAGTTCCATTTACATCATAAACGTTGCCATAAAAAAGCAGGTACTGTACTGTAAACGAAACAGCTGGTTCCGATCATCCGTTATAAAACTGCAATAAAAGCAGAACCAGAGGCCGGGAGTTCAACTGTTTTTATAAACCACCATTGCTTTCAGGTTGTGGCTCAGGGCATCCAACCTAGATTATTATTATACATGTGTAAACAAGTAAACAAATAGTAACACAGCTTCCCGCCCCCCCCCCACGGTAAATAGGATTTTACAGTCTTTTCCTATTCGTAATAATTCTGCTTTTCTTTAGCCATTCACCGCAAATTGAGCAGCAAGGATAAGCAAGGGTGTAAGTTCCATCCATCTCTGGAACCAACCCATCCCATTTCCATCTCTGAAACTCTTTGCCTCAATCCTTCTATTTTGCCCTCTTTCCCCGTCTTCAAACCACACCTGAAGATTTCCCTCTTTTGCCATGCCTCCGGTCACTTCCCCTCCCTTTCCAGCTCGGTATCAACCACACCGATGTTAAGCGCTCTGGGACACTACACTACCCATGTGAAGGGCACTATATAAATGCAAGTTGTCGTTGTTGTTGTTGAGGCACTCTTTCAAAAGTAAGGATAATTCAGACATTAAATAATCAATGGGATGTGTTTTTTTTTGGTCAGCCAAGTGTCTGACACAGAAATTCCCATGTATTGGAACTGGAATTCCCATGTGTAGGTGGGATGCTTGGAATTCTCAATTGGTTTGGATACTCTTAAGCACGGTGGTGGGTATCCGTGTCAGACACCCGGCTGACCAAAACAAATAATCGGATGTAAAGGAGAATGTGAATATCAAGGAGACAGAAGAGAGAGGGTTTTCTGTATATATAGATGTGTGTATATACACACACATGCTTCACAGATGGTGACTATTAATTTCCCATTTCCAGAGCTGATCTCTCTCAGGTATCCATGCAGACACCGACAGGGCAACTTCAGGCACTGACTGCTCTACAGCACAACAGCAACCTCGAAAGTTACCAGTTAACAGGATTCAAAGCAGAATAAGTAGGCAGTTCAGATATGGTGTAACTACATAGAGAGGGGCGAGGGAGGGTATTTGCTATGCCCCACCCAGACAGACACACACACACACATCCCTCGTAGAGTTGGAAAATTATGAAAATAATCAGAGAAATAACAAAATAGCATAGATTTAATAATTATAATAATAATAATCCTAGCATTAGATAGAGTACCTTTTCATGTCATTGAGATGTCTGAAAACGCATCACAGAATATATTGCAAAGTGGATTGACTGTTATTTTATGGGTAAAACATGGCAGCCAATTGCGCACAGCAATAATAATAGTAATAATATACCACAAACTGTCATGGATTGAGTGACCACATTTTTTTGACAAATTATTACTCCCGGAATCAGATAACAACCGGGTTCTTACTTACCGCTAGGTAAACAAAGATACTGCCATAAATCGAGAAATATTCAATCATGAAACATTTATTTTGTTGGCCAACCCACCTCTACTCTAATCAGTGCTGCTATCCCTGTCAACTAAATTCACGCCCACACATTCGATCAACAAGGCACAGGAGTAAAGGCACGCAGACCAGTCACTGGGGTCAGGGAGTCATCCCACTCAGCTCCTGTTAACCCTGCAAGCAAAGTCCTAACAGGTAGGGTAATCCTAGTGAATCAGGAATATCAATGGCAAGCTATAAGGTTTTAGCTGGTTAGACTGCAGCAGTACCCCAATGCACACCCTTGGGTCCCCAAGTTTTAGCTCTTGCCAACATGCAATACTTTCTGGAATTAGATAACCAGGATGAGACCCTCCAGGGAGAGAGAGCACATTCCATTCCAACAATCTATCTCTGGGATTTCCACATGTAGGTGGGATGCATAGGAATTCTCAGCTTGGTTTGGATACTCTCAAGCAGGGGGATGGGTTTCCGCATATGTCATACACCCGGCTGAGCAAAAAAATTGAAGGTAGGTGAGAAGCAGGTGAGATTCACATCAGTGGGGTTGCTCCATCCTGCTATTGAGCTATTAAGTTGGATACAGTGCATTTATAGTGCTCAGAGAGTCCCTGCCACCTGTGCTATACTTCAAAAAAATTCTATAATACTACAACAAATTCTTACTGGTGTGAGACGTAGGCCGCATATTACAATTATTTACCTCGATACGGTTGGAAAGCATTAGCCACAGAGTTAAATAAGTTAGCAGCACAAACAGCTTTGCTTCTCTTCAAGATTTCGCAACACGCCACAAACACGGAATTGCCAAACATCCATTCACACCTGATTAAAATAGTTTTGTTTGTACGCCTGCGGATGGAAACATTGAGGCCTTTCACACAGCTTGCATTTCCCTGCACCGCATGAACTGATTCCAGCTCACCTGTGTGCTGGGACATGTTGTTAATAAAGAGAGGTTTGTGACGGCAGTACTTTAGCTGAGCAGCAGTGAAACATTTGATTCATTCTCTGAAGGGCTGGAGAGCTAATTCTCCCAGGAATTCAATTGGTTGTGTGCATGGGAATATAACTGGCTCATTGAAAGGAATTAATAGCAATACAGTCACAAAATGGGCAGAAAATTAAGGGATTAAGGCCTCTTCCCCTTCTAAATCTTCCCTCTTCACAATGAACACAACATATATAAATGTGTTGTATACCTGGAGTTTCAAGTACACAGTAGGAATGGGCTATCTCACAAATGCAGCTAATGCAGTTCCCTAGTCGATCACAAATAGCAGAGCGAGAGCAATTCGGAAAAACTTAGCGTTCCAGACAGTTTCCATCCCTCCAGCAAACCCTGTGGACGAGACTGGGAAGTCACCTTCTACCATCAGACAGTGTTTGAATAGGAGTTGAGTCAAGCTTGAAGCTCAGACAATTCACAGAATATACTGTAAAGTGAATTGACTGTATATTTGTGGGGGAAACGCGACATCCAATTGCGCACAGCAGTGTCCCACAAACAGTCGTGGATTAAAATGACCAATTTATTATTTTTTTTTGAGGGACTATTATCAGGCATGTGGAGTAAGGAAACTTGCCCGAGGTGTTACCCTGCCGGGAATCGAACCCAAATCTCTTGCTTGCGAGACGAGTGCCCAGATCAACAACAACAACAACAAGATTCCATTTATTGAGCGCCTTTCACGTCGGGAGGACGTCCCAAGGCGCTGTACAGTTGGGTCAGGACCCGAGCATTGGGGAAATGGTGAGGGGAGGGAAGGGAGGGAGCGAGGAGGGGGTAGAGAGTCGAGAGGGGAGCTGAAGGCACGGTCAAAGAGAAAAACCCAGGAAGAGGACCATAGGTGCAGTCAAAAACCTACATTGTTAGGATTCATTATGTCAGCCTGGCTCACTCTTACCTCTGAGTCAGAAGGTTGTAGGTTCAATCCCCACATCAAGACTTGGAATCACATAGTCTAAGATAACACTCCAATGCAGTGCTAGTGGGGGGGACATTGTCAGAGGTGCCATTCTTCGGGTGAGACGTTCAACCGAGGCTCTGTCTCCTTGTTTAGATAGATGTTAAAGGTTCTTGGCACAAAGAGAAGGGAATCTCTCCTGGTGTCCTGGCCAACAATCCCTCAAATAAAATTGTCACTCATTCCATGGCTGTTTATGGGACATTGCTGTGCGCAAAATAAAATTGGCTGCCGCATTTGCCCGTAAAACACAGTCACTCCAATTTACAAGTGCTTTGGAATTTGAGAAGCACTTTGGGACGTCCTCCTCGTATGAAAGGCACTGTACCAAATGCAATGATTATTATTACCATTAGAATACACACAGCACATGTAGTGATCCATGCACGCTGTGAAATTACATTCGAGTGCACAGAACAGCTTACCTGAGCGAGAGACAGAGTGGTAAATAGACTGACAGCTTGTACCCAGTCTCACTCGAGCTTACAGTGCCAGTGTTATTATAAGCTAAACACAAAGGGGATTTGCCTGTCATGGAAATCCTGACCCGACATTAAAGGGGAAGGAAAGGAATTAAAGTTGCCCCTCGTTAAATAGCATTCAGCAGCATCAGCGTTTTGCCACATGCTCTTTAGTTGTGCTGCCCACCTACAGCAAAGCTTTTTTTGTCTGTCCTTCGAGCCAAAATGTTCTGTATTAACAGCCCTGAGTCAGCAGCACAAGAAGAGCTGTGAGCTCCTCCTGGTGGCCGAGCCAGACACTGTAATAAACACAATCGTGCATGAAGTGAATGAAATTAAGTGCAGTTACAACAACGGCAACTTTCACATAGGATGCACATCTCAAACCACTTTATAATCATGATCGGAGAAATCAAACAAACAACAACAAATTACATTTGTATAGTGCCTTTCACATGAGATCCTCACACTCGTGTTCAAATATCTTCACTCTCTGGCACCTCCTTTCCTCTCCGACCTCCTCACTCCCCAATCCACCACCCAGTACCTCCGCTCGACTGGCACCAGCCTCCTGCTCGTCCCTCGCAACCTCTGCCCACCATCGGAGGTCGTGCTTTCAGCCACTACGTCCCAAAACTCTGGAACACTCTCCCCCAATCCTTCCACCTGGCCCCCTCACTCCCCTTTTTTAAGTCCCACCTAAAAACCTTGCTCTTCCAATTGTGCTTACGGCCACCTCCCATCCCCCACCCCTCCCCAACCTGGCTCAGAGTCAGGCTCCATCACTGTTAAGGTCTCTGAGATACAACCTTGAGTGGAGGGCGCTACATACGTGCAAGTTGTTGTTGTTGATGTCGGGAGGACATCCTAGGTACTGGACAGTCAAGGATTTGCACCCTTAAAAGCAGGGAAGAATGGAGAGAAAGTTTGAGTATGTTTGACAAGCTGTTCAAGGCATAGGTCTAAAGGAGGGTTCTGAAGGCAGGGGAGAAGGTCCGAGGTGAAGGAATTTCCAGAGTGAGATCCAGAGCCTGGGAGTGTAGTAGTAGAAGACTCAGCTGTTAATATTGGGAGAGTTAGAAACATACAGTACAGTGTGTCCACAAAGTCCTCTGTTACAAAACAGCGATATGAGACTACGGAGGAGCTGAAACAAGCTGTTAGGACTTTGTGGTCACCCTCTAGATCAACGTCGAAGAGTTGTGTGTTCAAGGAGGAGAATAGAGCTGTTGGAGATTGTAATGCTGCTCCCAACCCAAACACAAGAAAGGTAAATGTTTGTCCTAAGAAAAATACATAAATGAAAGAACAAAAAGTGGAGTCCTGTAGCTCAGTGGTTAGAGCACTCGCTTTGCAAGCGAGAGACCTGAGTTCAATTCCAGGCAGGGCGAAACCTTGGGCAAGTTTCCTTACTCAACACGCCTAATAATAATCTCTCCAAAACCAAAACCAATAATAAATTGGTCATTTTCAATCTACGACTGTTTGTGGGACATTGCTGTGCGCAATTGGCTGCCGCGTTCGCCCACAAATATACAGTCAATTCACTTTACAGTGTGTTCTGTGAAGCGCTTTGGGACGTGAAAAGCGCTATATCAAATGCAAGGATTATTATTATTATTATTAAAAAGATTACCCTGAATTCAAAAATGCACAGCTTCTATTACAGCACGAACATGTCCACCTTAAGACACAACTTGTGTCACTTTAGCTCAGAGTTCATGAGATCACAAGCTCAGTTTAGATGATGAAGTCCCTTCGGCCCACCTGATCTCAACCTTCCAGAGTGATAAGGTTTTTCTGAGGCTGCTTCACAGGTTCCCAATTGAGGTTTTTTTTGGAGGGATTACTACCCCTGGTAAACGATCCACCAATCGACTAAAAACCAGGTTCCTACTTACTGCTAAATAAACAGAGGTGTGTGGAGTAAGGAAAGTTGACCAACGTTTCGTCCTGCCAGGAATCAAACCCAGGTCCTCTCGCTTGCGAGGCAAGTGCTCTAACCACTAAGATACAGGACTCTGTGCGCTGTATAAATGCAAGTTGTTATTGTATAAGTAAAATAAACAGAAGCATGACTTCTGGAGACTATAATCCGGAACAAAATACATTTTCACTTAGAAAAATATGGGATAATAAAGGATAGCTAACATGGCAAATCATGTCTAACAAACCTGATAGTGTGTGGATGAGGAGAGGATGGATGAAGGTGGTGCAGTTGGTGCAGTTTATATGGATTTTTGAAAGGTATTTGATAAAGTGCCACATAAAAGACCTGTAAGCAAAATAGAAGCCCACGGTATTAATGAGACAGTGGCAGCATGGATACAGAACTGGCTGGGAGACAGAAAGCTGAGAGTGGTGATGAATGGTTGTTTTTCTGACTGGAAGGAAATGTGCAGTGGTGTCCCCCAGAGGTCAGTATTGTTTGTGTGGTATTGTGGGATCTATATAAATGACCTGGACTTGGGTATATAGGGAGGACAATTTCCAAATTTGCAGATGATACTAAGCTAGGAAGTAGTAAACAGTGAGGAGGATAGTAGTAGACTGCAAATGGACATAGACTGGTGAAATGGGCAGACACGTGGCAAATGAAGTTTAATGTGGAGAAATGCAAAGTGATACATTTTGAGAGGAAGAATGAGGAGAGGCAATATAAACTAGATGGTACAATCTTAAAGGGGAAAAAGGAAGAGAGAGACCTGGGGGTTCATATAAGTAATTCTTTGAAGTGGCAGTAGAGGTAAATAAAGTTATTAAAAAAGCATAGGCTTTATAAATAGGGGCATAGAATACAAAAGTCAGGAAGTTATGATAAACCCTTATAAAACACTAGTTAGGCCTCAGCGAGAGACTGTGTTCAGTTCTTGACACCACACTTTAGGAAGGATGTCAAGGCATTGGAGGGGGTGCAAAGGAGATTTACCAGGATGGTACAGGAATGAGGGACTTCAGTTATCAGGAGAGGCTAGAGAAGCTAGGATTATTCTCCTTGGAGCAGAGAAGATTAAGAGGAGGCTTAACAGAAGTTTTCAAAATTATGAGGGGATTCGATAGGGTGAACAAGGAGAAACTATTTCCACTGGTGGGTGGGTCGATAACCGAGGACGCTGATTTAATATAGTTGTTAAAAGAAACAGAGGGGAGGTGAGGAGAAATTTTTCACACAGCGAGTTGTTCGGATCTGGAATGCATTGCCTGAAAGGGGGGTGGAAGCTGATTCGATAACAACTTTTAAGAGAGGAGTAGATAATTATTTGGAGAGAACAAGTTTGCAATACTATGGGGAGAGAGGGGGGGAGTGGGATTGAATTGGACAGCTCTTTTCAAAGAGCCAGCAAAGACACGATGGGTCGAATGGCCTCCTTCTGTGCTGTATAATTCTATGAAACCAAACACTTCAGCAACTGTGCAGATGGATCATCTGCCCTCCTTATCTTGTTTTGTTCTCAAAAGAGAAGACTGGAAGACGCGGTATGTAGCAAGTTTCGTTTGAGATCTGCAGAGAATCTCAAGGATGGTGATGATCGGATGTCCCACATTCCTTCCTGAAGTGGGTTTTCCTCTTTGTGTAGTTCAGTGAGGTGATGTCATGGTCTAAATCTTGAGTTTTATTTTGACTGGAGTGAGCATAAATCATTCAGAGCGGATGGCAGGACCGTTACTAACAAGTTAGCTCAGTTAGCTCAAAGGACGTGAGAAGGAAACTGTCCAAGCAAAGGCAAACTCTTCCTTACACTTGATTAACCAATTTGAAGTTAGCGAGTTGTGTGTTATAAGGATTATTATAAGTACAGGAAGTATCTCATTCCCTCCAGCAATCAGGAGAGCTCTGAGACCAGGAGGGAAATAAGAATATTCTTCAATGAACCTAGAGAATTGCTGTGTTGGGAGGATAATTTCTTGGTGCAGATCCCTGACTGTCTAGCACCTTAGAATGTCCTCCTAATGTGAAAAGCACTGTACAATATAATTTGTTGTTGGTGTGCTAGATTTGGGACAGATTGAGTTAGCTCTGCATTGCTCAATTTTTCAAGGAACTTTAGCAGACACCCAACCTCACCAATCAGAGATGGTCCTTATCTATACCATTCACAGAACCTGTCTATGTTTAGCCAATTGCTTTCTGGGGGTAACAAACCCTTCAATAATATTAATAATAATTTGGTCACTGAATCCATGACTGTTTGTGGTACACTGCTAAATGCAATTGGCTGCCAAGTTTCGCCCACAAAATGTTCAGTCAATTCACTTTACAATATAGCCTGCACAGATTTTTGGCAGCTGTGCAGTGATGTGAACAGCCTTCTTGTGTTCACCTGCAGTCTTACCTGTGCTACTGTGGCAAATTACTGAATCTCTGTGTGCCTAGATATTTAATAATAGATCATCTCAATAGGGTTACATTATTCCACACCAACTAGTTTATTAGTAACTTAGAATCATAGAACACTACACAAGGCCATTCAACCCATTGTATCTGATCTGGTGCTGTTTCCCCATTGGACTTTCTTTGTGGATTCCATTCCTTTGTACTTTCTGGATAGCTTTGAATATCACTTTTCCTCAAATTTAGGAATATCAGTGTATTTTTATATCTTCTCAACTGAAATGTAAGTGTCAGTGACCAAGTAGCAGTCAAGTAGATAAAAATAGTTCATTCGGGCATCCCAAAGCTACTACCATGGTGAACTCAACTCCGCAAGCCTCTCCTCCCACTTTTGAGTCCCAAGTCTCAGATAAACCTCTTCTCTTTCCTTTGAATCCTCTGCGATTGTGTGTGAAAGTAGGATGGCGCAAACTGGATAAGGTGAGGGGGGGACCACATTCTCTGAAGGCTAACATAGGTGCACGGAGGTCAGGCAATGACCTAACTGGGCTGTTATGGCAACATCCTCCACTCTCAATATAACCTGACAACACTCTAGTTCTCTCATTTCATTAACTTCATGGCCGTTTGTGGGACATTTTTGTGCACAAATTGGCTGCAGCTTTGGATTGCCCATTGCCACCGTATGAACTATTTTTACCCACTTGACCGCTACTTGGACAAAAAAAAATCACTCCACTCTACACTCCCTGTGAGGCACTTTGAGACGTCTAGAAGACGTGGAAAGCGCTATATCAAATGCAAGGATTATCATTATTATTATTATGTAGTCCTGACATGAATGGCGCTTTACCAATGCAAGGATTATTGTTAAATCAACAACTCGTTTCTCATTTTAATACCAATTCCAATGGCCCTCGGGACAGAATTGAACTAAAGTTAGACTTCCATATAATTAGACATTTGCTAACAAGTGACCAGTGTGATCTCACTGTGAGAATCCACCAGTAATTCAACAGGTCATCTCTGTAATAACATAATATATAAGAAAAAAGAAAATCCTTAAGTACTTAAAATATCAACATTGCCTTTGAGGATCACATTAAAATTTTCTCAGCATCTATCAGCTCATCGACTTAAATTGAATTTGATACAACCAAGCTGTAATGGATTAAGTCATACACTTCCTGGAATTTTGCTCACTATTAAAGAGGCAGCTAAACACCAGTGCATGAAACTCAATAAGAGGTAAAACTGAGGTTAATCACAGGGATTTACACATGGGGCCTTGTAACTTTCCCACAGGAGTGTTGTATTTCTTAGGTGAAATCTATACAAATCCACAGTCATTACACAGTAAAATCTCGTGAATGGCTTGGAGGACCTTGGAGAAGTGATAAGACACTATATCAAAATGTAAGGATTATTTTATACATAGATATATAGGATATCTACATCTTTATACATAGATATATAGGATATTTAAACAGAGAGAGCTGAGAAAACTCAGCAGGTCAGGCAGCTTCTATGGAGAAAGGAAAGCAAGTCAACATTTCGGGTCCACGACCTGTTCTGACGACGGGTCATGGACCCGAAACGTTGACTCACTTTCCTTTCTCTACAGATTCTGCCTGACCTGCTGAGTTTTCCCAGCTCTCTCTGTTTTTGTTACTGTTATACAGAGATCAGCTCTTTCCTCTTGTCCAAGGTTTGACAGAAGACCTACCTCTACTCTCATGTTTTTGGTAAGTTTTCCCTCCCCCATCCCAACTCCTTCCTCCAGCTCCTACCCCCAGCTCGAGTGCCCAGGCAGCTGTGTCAAGCACTTCAGGACGTCCTCCTGATGTGAAAAGCCAATATAAATATATATACATGTATATACACACACGTACACACAGTATATGTTAATTTTATCAAACATTTCAACACATTTGTTGACGGGTTACTTGTATCCTTTCCACAACTGTGACCTGAATGGCCTTTTGCTGATATTTTGTATTCTGTGATAGCCGTCAATATGAACAGCACACATTTTAAGACCAGAGGAACATCACTGTCTAGTTTTCAGGATGGTACGGATCTCGTCTTCAGGGAGGTAATAGCTTGCCTCAGTTGCATAAATCTCCAGTTAAGGACAGATGTTTTAAGAGACTTTCACACTAGGTAAGAGGAGCTTTTATAAGAGCTGAGTTGAGAGGAACTATTGTAACAAACCTCAATTCCAATTACATGAAACTATAACGAGACTAGACTTCAGTCAAGAGGAACTATTACAACAAATGCAACTGAAATGACTAGATCGCCTGGACTCCTGTTACGAGCATAAGTTTCTCTGAGCCTTTTTTGGGGGCTGCAAGGCTTACTCCCAGTGAACCTGCAAGTGGAGAAAGGTTGCAGCTCCCACTCTGTGGCGTAACATAAGCGCACACAACAGCATTAACACAATGAAGAGTGGTTCATTGTCTTACAGAACGCAAGCGGAAGAAATAGTATGAATCACCGACCATGTCTGTTCATTTGTCTAACAGATTCACTTAAGGCAGATCAATTGTGTATACTCGGGGGTGGGAAGGGGGAAGAAAATTTAGGTCAGTGATGATAACAATAAACAGTGCAAGGGTACAAACGACTCAGACGCAGATTCAGTGATCCAAGACCAATATGAGTGAGTTATGGCTCAGCTTGGAGCCATGAATAAGGAATGACAATAGCTGGCAATCAGCAGCCTCAAGGTTGTGTGTGATTAGAATAACAGCTACTCTATCAATCTCTCAATAGTTATGCAAATGTCTGCTCATTTCTTGCAGAGCTGCATTTGTCTCATATTTATGAATCGATGCTCCCTTTTTCAAATGGTGATTACACCCGGTTCCGAGTATCTAGACAAGGATGGTTAACAGCGTCAGCTCTTAAAACAAGGGAGCAGGCGCAACTGATGGTGATTGACAGCCAGTGCAAACTACAAGTCCATAACTGACCAGGTTTAGTATTGATAATAATTACAATAAAATAATCCTTACATATATATAGAGCCTTTCTTTTACAAGGAGAGGACGTCCTAAAGCCCTTCACAGGATTCACTGTAATAATAATAATCCTTACATTTGATATAGCGCCTTATAACGTTGTTGAGACATCTCAAAGCGCTTCACAGAGTATATTGTAAAGTGGAGTTTCTGTGTATTTTGTGGGCGAAACGTGGCAGCCCATTGTAAAATGGGCCGTGTACTTCGTTCACTTCATTTTTGTTTACTGGCCTTTAAACCAGTGAAACATTCATTCTTCAGGCTCCATTTAACCACTAGAGCTTTCTTCTTCCGCAACCTATTATTTTTAATGTATTATCTTTTATTTTTATTTATTTTTAAATTCTGACATTATCTGCCTTCCAAAAACACAGTCACCACACTTTACAGTCTATTCTGTGAAGCCCTGAGTAGAGAGGACAGTCTAGACTGGAATCAGAAACAACTGGCTTAATCTAGAGGAAGCTTCAGTACAAAAATATACGGTTTAAATCATTTTTATTTCCTTCTTGATTTTGTGTTTGTCCATCCCCCCCACACCACCCCCAGCTAAGGGTATAGGATACCGCACATCGACTCCAGTTCCAAAACGTCTGCCAAAATCAGAATTAACATCTCCCTTCCTGCTCGTACCCCCAACCAGCTCATGCCTGTGCAAACTTCTATCAGGAGGCCGAGACATGAACTGAGGAGAGCCATAATGTGTTAAAATCCCTCAGTCTTCCAAATCTACTGCTCAACTGGAGCACTGCATTGTCGGAGGTGCCGTGCCTTAGATGTGATGACCAACCGAGATCCCATAAGTCGGTTCAGGTGGTAATTGAAGAGTATTTTGAGACGTCCTCCTGACGTGATAAGGCGTTTTCACATCCCTTCATGCCCTGGCACCTCCCTACCTGTCCAACCTGCTTAACCCCTAACCCACAACCACATGCCCTTCGTGCCCTCCACTCCACCACCGGCGGCCACACTTTCAGCAACTTCACCCCAAAACAAGACAACAAGATTTCATTCATAGAGCGCCTTTCACGTCGGGAGGACGTCCCAAGGCGCTGGACAGTTCGGTCGGGACCCGAACAGTGGGGAAATAGTTAGGGTGAGGGGAGGGAACAAGGAGGGGGTAGAGAGTCGAGAGAGGAGCTGAAGGCACGGTCGAAGAGAAAGGTCTTGAGACCGGCCTTGAAGGAGGAAAGGGAGGAAGCAAGGCGAAGGCACTGGGGGATGGAGTTCCAGAGCCTGGGGCCTGAGAGGCTGAAGGCCCGGCCACCGATGGTTAGGGCGGTTGGGGCGGGGGATGTGGAGCAGACCAGAGCCAGAGGAACGGAGGGTACGGGCAGGTAAGTAGGGGGATAGTAGGTCGGAGAGGTAGGAGGGAGCGAGGCCGTGAATGGCCTTGTAGGTGAGGATGAGGATCTTGAATTCAAAAAACTCTGGAACACTCTTCCTTTATCCCTCCGCCTTGCCCTTTCTTCTCCATTTTCGGGTCACGCCTGAAGACCTTCCTCTTCAACCGTGCCTAAGGTCACCTTTCCCTCCCCCCAGCTCAGTGTCATGCTCCACTACTGTCAAGGGCCCTGCGTGAGGGATGCTGTATAAATACAAGTTTTTGTTGTACATATCAAATACAAGGATTATTATAACTGTAGATGGATGGGTTCAGTCCCATAGGGTGGTGGGGTGTAGGAAAAAGCCCAAAATAAATGTCATTGTTTTCTCAATGTAAACACAGTGTATTTTGTATTGAACTTGCACCAAAGCTTTGTTTCAGTTCTGGGAAAAGCTTCTTCATTCCTTTTTTTTCGTGCACTTTTGATGGGAGTGTATTGCACAGGTTCGGGAAAGGATCATTTGTGCAACCTAATTATTGCTCGCTTGCCTAGGCTCAATTAAACATGCAGGAGAGCAGTGCACATGAAAGGCATCTCTTTATCAGCAACTTTTGTTTCATCTTATTCCTGTAATGGGCTGATTAGCTCTGGCAGTGTGCTCGTGACTGCAAATGAAATAATAATGTAATAAATATCATCAATGACATCCAGAAACTGCCCTCCACCCACTCACATTAAAAAGACTATTGTGCTCAGGAAAATATCATTCACACGAGCATAGAATGTTTACAGCACCCATCACGGGAGGCCATTCAGCCCATTGTGTCTGTGCTGGTCTTTCACTCTTCCACCTAATCCCAGTCCCCAACCCCTCTTCCATAGGCTTTAAGATTGTTTTAGATTATTTATTGATTTAAATCCCTCCAAGGCCTCATCCCACCCTACCATTGTGACTTCTTGCCTCATGCGCTTCCTCTGGTCGGCCTGCTCCAACAACAACTTGCATTTATATAGCGCCTCTCATGCCGGGTAGCGTCCCAGCACGCTTGAAATGTCTTCATGTCCCGCACCATTAGCTTAGTGGTTAGAGCACTCGCCTCGCAAGCGAGAGGACCTGGGTTCGATTCCCGGGCAGGACTAAACTTTGGCCAAGTTTCCTTACTCCACATGCTTCTGTTTACCTAGCAGTAAGTAGGAATCCGGTTGTTAGTGGATTGGCGAATTGCTTTTCTGGGGATAATAGTTCCTTAAAAAAAAGGGTCACTCAATCCACGACTGTTGTGCGGAAATGGCTGCCACGTTTCAACACAAAATACGCAGTCAATTAACTTTACAGTGCATTCTGTGAAGCTCTTTGAGATGTCTTGAAGACGTGATAAAGTGCTACATCAAATGCTGAGGGTCGGGATCAGGGAGGGTGGAGGGCAGTGAAGGAAGGGAAGGTGATCGAAGGTACGGTCGAAGAGGAGGGTCTTGAGACAGGTCTTAAAGGAAGCAAGGGAGGGGGCGAGGCGGAAGGACGGCAAGGTGGAGTTCCAGAGGGTGGGGGCAGTGTGGCTGAAGGTCCGCCCACCAATGGTGAGGCAGGCGATGCATTAAGCATTTTTGCTTAACTCTTTTCTTTGGTCAGCCACATGTGGAAACCTATCACCATGCTTAAGAGTTTCCAAACAAAGGGAAATGGAAACTATAATTAAAACGTGACTCTTAGGATTTCCAAACCACAAAGATTTCCAAATACCTCGACAAAACTGAACAAATGTTCACACTGTTCAATATCATGAAAGGGTTTGGGAAGAATTCCATTGGTTAGTGAATCGGAAACTGAGGTGTCAGGTTGGCCCAGTGGGATGCGTTGCCCCTCGACTCGGGGTCAAAAGTTGTGGGTTCAAGCCTCATTTCATGATTTTGAACTCACATTGTCCAGGCTGACACTCAAATGCAGTGATGGGAATCTGCTGTATTGTTAAAGGTGCATCCTTCAGATGATATGTTAAACCAAGGTACTGCCTACCTGTTCAGGTGGATGTTAAAGATTCCATGACACATGACTGTATTTGAGGAGAAGTGAGTTTCGCCCAATGAACTGGCCAACGATCCCCCCAAATAAAATTGGTCATTAACCTCATGGCTGTTGTTAAAAGGAACAGAGGGGAGGTGAGGAGAATTTTTTNCACACAGCGAGTTGTTCGGATCTGCAATGCATTGCCTGAAAGGGTGGTGGAAGCCGATTCGGTAATAAGCTTTAAGAGAGAAATAGATCATTATTTGGGGAGGACAAGTTCGCAGGGAGAGGGCTAGGGGAGTGGGATTGAATTGGATAGCTCTTTTCAAAGAGCCAGCACGGAAACATTGGGCCAAATGGCCTCCTTCTGTGTGTATAATTCTATGATTCTATGTTGTGGCACACTGCTGTGCACAAATTGACTGTTGTATTTGCTTAAAACAACATCCATTATATAGCTTCCCTCATGCAGGGTACAGTCTCAGAGCCCTCAACAGTGGCGGAGGTCAAGGTCGAGCTGGGGAGAGGTGACTGTAAGCACAGTCGAAGAGGAAGGTCTTCAGACACGACCTGAAGATGGGGAAGGAAAGGGCAAAGTGAAGGGATATCAGGAGTGTTCCAGAATTTGGTTCCAGAACCTACAAATGCACAGTTACTACACAGTAAAATCCTGTGAAGCACTTTGAGACATTTCAATGAAGTAACAAGGTACAATATCAAATGCAGGTAGTATTAATATAAGCAGGAAGGTTTCAACTAAAGTATAAAATGAGATGTGAGCTAGCCTGTCTTCATTTTCTATCTCCATTCCTACTTTGAGAGATCCTTCACATTATGGAGCACTTTATTAAAATAGTATAGGCATAAAAAAAAACACACTGACCCCAAAAATCACAGAGCGAATAAATCATGTAACAAAGGGAAATAGGGTTTTAATGCAAAAGCTAGACCTCGGACTTGAGCCATTATTCAACTTTTAAGTGCAGTTGATCGGATAAGAAAGATTTTAGCTCCGCATTGATATGGCCATTGTTATGTTCACTCTACAAGTCACAAGTAAAAATCACGGCACATGTGTGAAATAAACACCTGACATCTCTCTTCAATCTCCGAAGTGGATTGTTACACAATCAATCTCAAGTCCTGTTAAATCATAATTAAGTTTACCCCCCACCACCCCCACTCCAGCACACACACTCAACACACACATTTAAAATTGACCTAAAACAGTAAAATTACAAATTTGATCTCAATTTTTAAATCAACAACAACAAATTACATTTGTATTGCACCTTTCACGTCAGGAAGACGTCCCAGTGCGCTGGACAGTCAAGGATTTGGACCCGAGCTGGGAACTGGGATAAGGAGGGGTGGTCAGTATCAAAGGGTTACTTTCATTCAACAAAGACTCCATTTGAATATATTTTTGCATTCAAAGTGGATCCAAGTGCAGTTTGCTGCAACCAGTCATTTACAGTAATAATAAACCTTGTACTGTATTTGATAAAGTGCCTCACCATGCCATCAAAATGTCTCAAAGCACTTTACAGGATCTACTGTAACGTATAATAATAATCCTTGCATTTGATTTATCATGTCGGTGAGACGTCTCAAAGCGCTTCACGGTGGATTGACTGTGTATTTTGTAGGCAAACGTGGCAGCCAATTTGCGCACAGCAGTGTTCCACAACCAGCCATGAAGTCAATGACTAATTTAATCTGGAGGAATATTGGCCAGGACACTGAGAGAAATGCCTTTCTTTCTCTTTTGATGGGTTCTTTAACATCCACTTGAACAGGCAGACTGGACCTTGGTTTAACCTCCTGACGTGAAAGGCGCTATACAAATGTAATTTTGGTGGTGGTGTTGTTAATACATCATCCAAAGGATGGCACCTCCATCAATGAAGCGCACTCTCCACACTGCATTGGAGTTTCAGCCTCAACTATGAAACCCAAAGACCCAACTCAATGTGGGTTTGAACCCAGAATGATCAGACTCAGAAGCTACCAATTGAGACAGATGATACATTGTGATGATTAGGGCAGATTGTATTAATTAAATGTGAGGGCTGGAAGGGAGGAGCAGGAGAAACTCTGAATTTCAGGAAGATAATTTAGGAAGAGGAAGAAACTAACAATAAAAATAAGGAATCTAAAGCACAAATGAGGGACACCATGCACAAGAGGAAGTCACACTGGAGCCTTGCCCTGACAGTGTAATTCCTTACTGCCAGCACGATTTGTTTGGGGGTCAGAAACCCATCACCTAGGAATATCCAAACCTAACTGCGAATTCCATGCATCCCACCAACACATGGAAATTTCAGAGACAGATTGTTGGAATGGAATGGCACTCTCTCCCCGGAGGGACGCATCCTGCTTACCTAATTCGGGAAAGTATTAGGCGCATGTTGGCAAGAACCAAACCTAGTTGAGAGGATAGCACGACTATCGAGTGAGGCACAAGGCCATTCAGATCAGAAAGTCACAAGCTCAAATTCTGCTCTCATGCTTTTTGTGCTTTATTCCCTTATTTTCTTCCTGTAGTTTAGTGGGGGGAGGGGTTAGGCGACTGCGGAATTATATCTCGCAGAAGGTTAACAAGGTGCTAAAAACTTTTTTCAGGAGAGGGGGAGAAAATGGGCGGAGAAAACAGTCCCAGATCTTTAAAATAACCTTGTGGGACCAAGTTAAAATGTTACATCAATCAACTGACAGCATGGTTATGCCCACATAACCCTGTAACACTGTTACATACTCATAGTTATACTTTTAAATTTTTGAAATCATCTTCAGTTTAAAACTGCCTGGTCTGCTTTTTGTTTCTACCTCCCTCAGAAATAATCAATTATTCACATCATCCTTCATATTTGATGTATAGAGCATTTCACATCACGAGCACATCTCAGGGCACTTTACAGAAAATTACTGTACAATTATTGACTTGTATTTTGTAGGCGAACGCGGCAGCCAACACAGCAACATCCATAAAGAGATTGACCAAATGTTTATCTGGGGTACTGATTCCCAGTTTACCGAGACAGCAAAATTCCCTTCTCTTTTCTTCCTCTTTATTACGTAGCTGCAAATAAAACAGGAACTCAAGAATAAATGTCAAAAATAAAATAAGATTTTAAAATACAATGACATTTTGTACATCTAAGAATTGTATTTGCTGTCGGAAAGGTTTGGCCTAGTAAGATCCCGTCTTGGGGAAATGAAGGAGCCAATGCCTTGGTCATTATTTATGGTCATGTGTGTCCTATAATTCACATGCTGTGTGTGTGTGGAGAGGGGTTGGTGTTGGGTGCTGTGCGTGCACATGGGTGGTGCTTTCTGGTTCAGTTGGCAGCGCTCTCATCTTCGAGTGAGCTCAAGCCCCACATCGGGACTTGGAACTAATATTGTCCAGATTGACACTCCAATACAATGTTGGGAAACTATTACATTTGCTGTCCTTCAGATGAAAGGTTAAATAGAGGTTCCGTCTGCCTGTTCAGGTGGACGTTAAAGATCCTATGGCATGATGTGAAAAGAGAAGGGAGTTTCTCACAGTGTCCTGGCAAACAATCTCAAATAAAATTGGTCAATCATTCCATTGCTCTTTGTGAGACTTTGCTGCATACAAATTAACTGTCACTTTTGGCTATTCACAATCACTACAATTTACAGCAACATATTGTGAAGTGCTGTCTCAACAAAGTGACAAGGCGCTATATCAAATGCAAAGACATTTATTAAATTATTAAACTACACTTTACAGAGAAACATCGATTTTACCTGCACAAGCTGCAGATCATCCAGAACTCTGCAGCTCGTGTCCTCTCCCAAACTAGGCTCCATGACCGCATCACGTCCACCCAGCTACACTGGCTCCCCATCACCCAGAGGATTGAGTTCAAAATCCTCGTCCTCACTTTCAAAGCCCTCCACAGCCTTGCCCCTCCCTACCTCTGTGACCTGCTAACCCATCGGCGGTCAGGCCTTCAGCCTTTCTGCCCCCACTCTATGGAACTCCATCCCACATTCCCTTCCCCTCACTTCCTCCCTTGCCTCCTTCAAGACAAGACTCAAAACCCTCCTCTTCAACCGAGCCTTCGGCCACCCTCGTACCCTCCCTCCCTACCCTCCACCCTCCCTGATCCCCAGCTCAGGTCCAAATCCTTGACTGTCCAGCATCTTAGGACGTTCTCCTAATGTGAAACGTGCTATACAATGTAATTTTGTATTGTATTATGTCGTACCTTTCTCTCGGCTCCCTTGAAGCCATGCCTCTTTGTTAGTATAGTTTTCCAGCATTAGGCACCCACTCTGATATCTCAACCAAGTGACAGCCCTGACGGACTTCAGGATGAATAAAAATCTCAATGTAATTGTCAAAATTCCTTCAGCCCTGACATTATCACATTTCATAGTTAAATGATCGCTGTAAAACATTTCTCACTGTGGTCAGCCTACCAGTGCTTTTGGCTCCAGCGTCAAATGCAAGGGGAAACCCGAACCAGGTTTCATGTGGTTTTGAATATTTACGTTTATTCCAGGTAAGGATTTTAAACAAAAGGCAACTTCTAATCCAGTAATGAGAGTTAGTGCAATAAAAGTCAGGGCTGTGGAGAATAATGGATAAGGCGAAGCATTTCCAAATTGGTTTGGAGCCAGCAGGAACACAGGTGGCTGCTATTGAACAGAGCTAAATCCAGGTAAATGCCAAATGAAAGCCAGTGCAGGACTGCATGCACCTGAACACGTTATTCCATGATAAGCCATTAATCTCCAGAATATATAAGTGCATGTGTTTTTTTCCAGGTGTTTTCATTCCTGCAAAATGCTGGCGTTACATTCTTGTGCTTACAAGGAGGCAGGTGATCAGTAAGTCTGCATTGAACGCCAATGGACAAAATATCCATGTCTAGTGTCAATGGGAGTTCTGAGCGAGGATACTGTGATATCGGTCTGACACCATAATAAACTGTCCCCACCCCACCCCGCACACACATGCACACTAGAATCATAGAGTTGTACAGCACAAAAAGAGGCCATTCGGCCCATCGAGTCTGTGCTGGCTCTTTGAATAGAGCAATTCATGTCAATCCCACTTCCCAGCCCTTTCCCCATAACCCTGCAAACCCGTCCTCCTCAAATACCCGTCCACCGCATTTTTAAAAGTAGTTATCGAATCGGCCTCCACCACCCTTTCAGGCAACTAATTATGTAATCAGTTATAAACCTAGGTTGTGTCTGCCTGTTCAGGTGGACGTTAACACTAATATGATTCCCACAACAACAACAACTTGCATTTATACAGCACCTCTCACTCAGTGCTCGACAGTGGCGAAGCATTACACAGAGCCAGGAGGAGGGAGGGAGGCAGGAAAGGTCAAAGAGTAAGGTCTTCAGGCACAATCTCAAGATGGAGAAGGCAGAGGGATACAGAGAGTGCTCTAGAGTTTCAGGGCGTAATGGCTGAAAGACGTCCATCTCTAATCGAAAACTATTCACAAAGTGAATGGAGTTTCTCCCTTGTCCTGGACAACAATCCCCCAGGTTAAAAATTGTCATTCACTTCATACCTATCTGTGAGACACTGCTTTTGCACACTGGCTGTCAAGTTTGCCTACAAAGTACATCGTCATTACATTTTAGAGTAAATCCTGTGAAGTGTTTTGAGACAAATTCCCGATGGGCAAGGCGAGTATTAAATGCAAAGTGTATTATTTTATGACCCTCTATTAGAACTTGGGTTTCACAAGTTAGTTGAATATTTCCAATAATTAAGCCCACAAAACATGCAGCCAATTCAGTTTACAGTATATACTGTGAAGTCTTCGAGACATGTCGATGACATGATAAGGCACTATATCAAATGCAAGGATTAATATTATTATTAGAATGGGCACCATCATCTGCTGTCTGTCACAACCTAAAGACACTGAATTAACCTGTCGATTATCTCGAGATATCCAGGCACAGCAGCCACATTAACATGGGTTTCTAACCATAATCTTCTACTAAACCTGAAATTTCAGTTCTCGAACCTTTAACCTCAATCACCAAGTGTTGCAAACATCACCATTCTCACATGCCAAGATAAGAGAATTCACTTGCAAATATCAAAGCAGCTCAATTTTCCTCCAATTTGTATTCACAGCTTGTAGAAGACACTCAAGGTTTGCCTTCCTGTTTGAAACTAATTATCAGTCTTTCTGGGAGAAGTAACAGGTCATTGTTAGCGCTGTTCACAGGAACCTGTGCGCAGCTATCCTATGTGTCGCAGAAACATGTGAATATGGTAAGAAAAGGGTCAAATACTTTTAAAAAAGGAATCTCAAAGCAACATAACAGAGCTATTGTCACATTTAGGATGAGATGTCATTGAGAACATATTTGCGCCTTTTTATTATTGGATATTTAGCCTCTTGTAAATTTCTGTAATTGTTTCACATCTCCCTATTGACTATGATGGCTTCAGTGTACACATCCTGCACTCTCTCCTCTCACAGATCAGTGGCTGAATCACCATGTTGTGATCTCTATGCCTTTTGATGGGGCAGCGATCATCTGGGTTTCTTTCAAGTCATCAAAGGCACGGTTTCTTCACTTCTCTCACAGGTCTAGTCTGCAGTTACCACTTGTGGTTCCTCTCAATAACAAAAACTTGCACTTACATAGCACCATTCACACAGGGCAACATCTCGGAGCGCTTAATCTCCTTTTATCAATTTATATTCTAACCACTGTATCTATCACTTCTCATCTCAGGTGGAGTTCTCCTCAAATCAACCCTCCGAAAAGGTTTTCTATTTTATACCTGACATTTCTTTTCTTCTCTCTTGCCTCTGTTAAACCCAGCTTAATTTATGCACTAGAGTCAACCTTCTTCATTTTGGAGTTGGATATTTTCATTCTTTACTTCCTTAAGAGGTTTGGTTAAACAACTAGAAACCATAGAAATTAACAGCACTTTTAAGAAGAAGGCCCATTGTAATTGTGCTGGCTCTTTTGAAAGCAATTTTTCCTCATTTCCTGCATTTTCCTCATATTATTCCTTTTTAGAAATGTAAAAAAATACATAAGGCCCCACATCAAATATTAAATGTGAGGATTACTATTATTTTCTATCCAGATGTATTCAATATGCATTTGTTGCAGCACCTTGGGACGTCCTCCCGACGTGAAAGACGCTGTACAAATGTAATCTTCTTGTTGTTATCTGTAGAAATGTTCACTATCCAATATTCAGTGAGAGGGTTTGCACAAAAATAACCAGTTTAATGTGAGCTTCACCCAGGTCTTGTAATGTGCTCCGGGGTTTGTGGTACCACTGTTTGACCCTTCGGTAATTCACAGGCTGAAACACGCCCTCCTTTTCATTGTGTACCGTAGTTTGCATTAAAGAAAAAAATCAATCATATTATCTTTATCCTCATTTTCTTGTACCTTACTAGCCTCCACTCCGTGTCACATGCTATTCTCCAGCCAAGAGGAGAGCTGGACAACTTACTCCTTTTATCTTTGACCGAGCCTTCAGCTCCCCTCTCGACTCTCTTCTCCCTTCTCGCTCCCTCCCATCCCTCCCCTCACCCTGACCATTTCCCCCCTCCTCGCTCCCTCCCCTCCCCTCACCCTGACCATTTCCCCCCTGCTCGGGTCATGACCCAACTGTGCAGCGCCTTGGGACGTCCTCCTGACGTGAAAGGCGCTTTATAAATGGAATCTTGTTGTTGTTGTTGTCCTGTCCCCTGCCAATACCACTCTGCCTGGAAGAGCACAGGAATGTCTCACAGTGATTCACTCATCAACAACTTGCATGTGTGCAGTGCACTTCACACAGGGTAGCGTCTCGTAGCACTGCACAGTGCTTGGGTTGGACACAAAGCAAGCGAGAGGAGAAGGGAAAGGCATAGTCGAAGAGGTTGGTCTTAAGGTGGGCTAATAATAATAGAATAATAATAATCCCTGCATTTAATATAGCACCTTATCATGTCATTGAGACGTCTCAAAGCACTTCACAGGATATGTTGGAAAGTGGATTGTCTGCATATTTTGTGCACAGCAGTGTCCCAGAAGCAGCTATGGAGTGAGTGAATAATTTTATTCGGGAGATTGTTGGCTATGACACTGGGAGAAACTTTTTGAATAGTGCCATGGCATCTTTAAAATCCACCTGGACAGGCAGTTTCATATCTCAATTTAACGTCTCCTACGTTAGGACAGCTCCTATGACAATGCAGTACACTCCCAGCACTGCTTTACAGTGTTAGCATCGACTATATGGGTTCCAAACCCTGAAATGGGGCTTGAACCCACAACCTTCGGACTCAGAGGCGAGAGCGCTACCAGCTGAGCCAGGCTGATACACAAATATACAGAACCCAGAAGAAAAGTTAACTTCAAAGCATTCTGTGAATAAGCTAAGGTCTTCAGGAATAATAATAATAATAATAATAATCCTTGCATTTGATATAGCGCTTTTCACGTCGGGAGGACGTCCCAAAGCGCTTCACAGAATATACTGTAAAGTGAATTGACTGTATATTTGTGGGCGAACGCGGCAGCCAATTGCGCACAGCAATGTCCACAAACAGTCGTAGATTGAAAATGACCAATTTATTATTGTTTTGGTTTTTGGAGGGATTATTATTAGGCTCTGTGTGGAGTAAGGAAACTTGCCCAAGGTTTCGCCCTGACTGGAATTGAACTCAGGTCTCTCACTTGCAAAGCGAGTGCTCTAACCACTGAGCTACAGGACTCCACAATGGAATGGTACCATTGGCATAGAAATCCTTCTTATACTAGAAACTAGAAACTTAATAGCAGAGCATCTCTTATTTAAAATAACGCACACAAGCGCAAAAGGAAACTCATGACAAAACTACAGTAATTATCTTTCAAAAATCCATTGCATTAAGTATTCATAGGGAAACAAAGCAGTGTATTAAGCACTATGAGGGCCAAACTAATCCAATTCTGGGCTGTTGAAACCTATCATCTGCCTTATCCAGAAGGGAAATCCCAGTGACAGGAGAAGGAAGTGAGGAGAGGAAAACGGATCTTGAAACAGGAAGCTCTGGGAAGGATTATAAGAAGCACATATGTCTATGTTATCTTTCACCACTGGTTATTGTAATGTAACAAGTCTATTTTTAATTTGTAAACAGAACAAGGGGAAATGTGGTACATAATGAGTATCGCAGGTGATCCACTTAACTATGTGAAGAAAATCAAGTGCCGATGGGATTCAGGACAATAGAGTCGGCAGCCATCACTTGGGGCTTATTTATGACCGCACGCTAAGGGTGTGACTCCACAGTGACCCAATCACTCAGTTTCAGTTACCAAACCATAACAAGTAGATTCCTTAAGCAGATTGACTGAACAGTGGTGCTTGTGAGTCCTCTTTCACCCAAGGCCTTACCCCAGCACACAGAGAAACAAGCTTGTGCTGGGTTTATAAAGAACAGTGTACTGAGGACTGTGTTGTAAAGAAATCATGCAGTTCAAGGTACAATTTAAAGAGGTGGAGAAATTTGCAAAACGGTCTTCGTTTCAGCAATTAATTTGGAAGCCAGTTTTACCACAATGCACAACATGAACGCTGCAAAAAAAAATATCAATTAAATAAATAATCCTTGCGTTTGATAGAGAGTGTCAGCTTGGCTCAGTGATAGAGCTCTCGCCTCAGAGTCAGAAGGCTGTGGGTTCAAATCCTACATCGGGATTTGAACTCACATAATCTAAGACAACACTGCAATGCGTGGGGTAGGTGGGGTATGGGAGTGCTTGAACCTACAACCTTCTAACTCAGAGGTGAGAGTGTTAACCAACTGAGCTGAACAGACTCTGCAATTCAGTTTCACGGTTCTGCAGCACATTTCAAAATTACGATTGTATTTTACTAAATTAATCAGAACCGTAAATTTTTAAAAGCAATGATCATGAGGGCACCGTTTACTCCAACAACGTCATGTGTATTGGCACTGACTAGGGATGGTAGGGGTTAAAGAACAAGTGTGGATAGATGGGAATGGATTACCTTCTGGACTCCTGACAACCTTAGCAATGACCCAGCCAACCTAACGAACCTTAGCCAGTTCGTACAGCCCTAGAACAGCAACACATTAATTAAGGGCAGAACTAAGTAACAATAGCAAGAAATAGTTAAAATGTGACAGGAGAAAAGACAGTTTTTAGTTGGAAGTTGGGTAACACTTGCTTCTACGACCAGGATCTTGGTTCCCAAGCCAACACATGCATTATAAGCTACATATTTCCATCCATTTTGCCCTATTTTAAAAGAGGAAGAATATGGGGCTTGAAATTCTTTATGTTCGGAGGCTTAATATTTTGTGCTCAGTCTGGCTCAGCTAATAGCATACTTATCTCTAAGGTTGTGGGTTCAAGGCTCATCATAATACTTGCCTTTGATATAGCACCTTATCACATCATTGAGACATCTTAAAGTGCTTCACAGGCTCTACTGTAAAGTGGTTTGACGATGTATTTTGTGGGCGAAACGCGGCAGCCAGTTGCGCACAGCAGTGTCCCACAAACAGCCATGGAGTGAGCGACCATTTTATTTGGGGGGATTGTTGGCCAGGACACCTGGAGAAACTCCCTTCTGTGTTTGAATAGTAGCATGGGATCTTTAACGTCCACCTGAACAGGTAGATGGGACCTCGGTTTAATGTTGCATGTGAAGGATGTTTGAGTTCAGAGGCTATGCTGGCACCCAATGAAGTGTTGGGGAGTGTTGAACTATTGGCGGTGCCGTCCTTTGGATGAGATATTAAACCAAGGTCCTGTCTGCTGTTAAAAATCTCAAGGTATATTCGAAAAAAGAGTTTCTCCTAGCGTGGTGGCCAACAAATTCCCCCCACCCAAGATAAAATTGATTATTCACTTTATGGATGCTTATGGGACATTGCTATGTCCAAATTGGCTGCTGCATCCACCTACAAATACACAGTCACTACACTTGACGATAAATCCAATGAAACTCTTCGAGACATTCATTGAAAAACGAATCCTAGTCAATTTTTTTTGACCTTTATCTAGAGATTGCCTGGAAATCCTTTCAGTGAGAGAATAGGAAAATTATAATAATGAAATAATCCTTATATTTAATATAGTATCTTATCACGTCGTTGAGACATCTCAAAAGCGCTTTACAGAATATACTGTGAAGTGGAATGATTGTGTATTTTGTGAGTGAAACATGGCACCCAGCAATATCCCATTAACCTAAAGGGATAGCTCCTTCAGAGACCCAACACAGGCAAGAGGGTCCCTCTCATTCTGTGCTGTACATTTCTGTGGTTCTAGTGGAGCGAATGGTTAAAACTTCACAACTGCACTGTTTTGAATAATGTTTTTTGTTTTCATTTGCATTATCTGCTGGTTGGTTGGGAGGGAGGGAGAGGGCTAGTTAGCTTCATACCAGCTCTGCTCAGTACCTCGCCTTTGTTTGTCCAACACAGATGCAGATCCCTGCTCTTAGGAAAACCCAACATCCTATAATTCTGATGCTAACTGTTTACGGTTTACACCAACCGCAAATCATTGCTTCACTGCAGCCCACTATATTCCTGATAGCTTCACTTCCTTCTGACAGCGAACTGTTTATGCCCCTGTCCAAATAGAAAGGCCGAGTCTTTAAATCACTGCAATGAGACCACACAAAGTCAAAGGTCCCAGTGCTGGTTGAAACTGACGGATTATTACAGCAATACGAGTCTGTGTACTACTGTGTGACTCATGCGAGGCAAATTTTAAGCCAGATTTCTTATGTGTCGACTCCCACTGTAATTTATTCACAAAGTTGACTTTAACTGATGCTGAATTGTCAAAAAAAAGGAATAACATCAAATTTTGGAAGTTAAACTATGGGGCAGGGTGGAGGAGTCAACATTGTGTTAATTTCTTCATAAGAAATCCAAATTGTATACAAATAATGAACACTGGCCTGCTGGCTGGGCTTTAAGACATTCTGACTCTGCTCTCTGGGACACCATCACAGAATCCCTCTAACTTGTTCCCTGTCGATTTTCAAAGCACATCTCAAAACATACATCTTTGACCATCTTTCTCCTCCCCAATCCCCTCAGCTCCCACCCCCAGCTCAGCACTGCGAAGAGCTTCACGACATCCTCCCAACGTGAAGGCACAATACAAATGGAAATTTAATTATAAATATACCTTCACAGGAATTGTCCGCAAAGCAATTCGAAAGGTTTCGACATTATTGGCAATGTATGAAATACAAGGATTATTATTGTTAAATACAGGATTATTGTTGTTATTAACACTTTCTACTAATTCTCCGACTCTGTCATGGTTCATTTGTGAGGCTTGGTAGTGAGTGTCAGAGAGGGCACCTCTTCTCACCCAGCTGTCACACATACTCACGACCAATAGATGGACCAACACTGACCAGGATTGGGAACCAGCAAATTCCTGGTCCATAAACTACTATTGCAATTTGTACAAAGCACCAGTGTGGGTGGAACTATAAGTGAGCTCTATGCCAACTGAGGCCACAATTAATAATTATTGCGTTATTAGGATGGGTCTATGGGAGAGGGAGGGGAAAGAAACTGAGGCCGATGAAGTGAAGCTCTGTGCCTACTTATTCCTGCAAGCAATAGGACCTGGGTTTGATTCAGGGCAGGGCAAAATGGTAGGCAAATTTCCTCACTCTACACACTTCTGTTTACCTAGCAGTAAGTAGGAACCTAGTTGTTGGTCAATTGGCGGATCATTTTTCCGGGGGTAAAAATCCCTTTAAAAAAAACTGACTACACATCTCGGCCACAAAACATACAGTCAATTCACTTTACAGTATATTCTGTGATGCACTTCGAGATGTCTCGAAAACATGATAAGGCGCTGTATCAAAAAGGATTATTATTATTATCCCCTAATACTAACGTTGAGATTTATTGCTAGAATGAATTTCTGATGAGAAAATAAAACTGCGGAGAAATTCTACTCAAATGGATTTGTTTTCACACTGTGAAATAATGACCATCAGCGATGTCTTTTGGTTGAATTTAAAAAATGTTCTGTCCTACAAAAGAGGTGCTGTCTTTTTAATAGTGGGAAAATATTAATCCACACTTCAAATACCAGGCATGTTTTGTTCTGACAATAAAATTCCTAAAACAACTAAAGCCTGAAATTACAACAACTTGCGTTGATTTAATACGCTTCACGCAGGACAGAGCTTCGTCTGAAGATCAAAATTATAACATTTAAATATCATGCAAAACTTCCATCTTCCATTAAATTCCATCTTAATGTGGAACCCCATTTGCTCCTGATTTAAACTAGCTTTCAATTTGAAGAATCTTCAAAAATTTTCTGGTGATGGATTCGGGATTTAATAATAATAACTCTTGCATTTGATATAGTACCTTATAGCATCAAAGCGCTTCACAGAATATATTGTAAAATGGATTGACTTATTTTGTGGGAGAAACATTCTCAGAACAGACTCGGCAGATTGCTGGGAAAACAGTCAGCATTGAGGTTTCTGCTGGAAAATATTAAGTAGGTGATGCTTGGCAAGCTTGTCTCCCACCGGAGATCCAAGTCTGATCTGACATCATTTACAGGGGATTAGTCATGATCATGTTTTATTATCCAGAATAAATTGACTAATCGTCAGAAGGAGACTCCAGCTTTGGAACCCAAAACAACCGACAATAATAAAAAGTAATTCTTGCATTTTATACAGCATATTATGTCGTTGAAACGTCTGAAAGGGTGCCACAGAATATACTGTAAAGTGAATTCACCGTGTATTTTGTGGGCGAAGCGCAGCAGCCAATTGAGCACAGCAGAATCCCACAAACAGTAGTGGATTGAGCGACCAAATTTTTTTTAAAGGGATTATTACCCATGGAAAGCGATCTGCTAATCGATTAACAACCGGGTTCCTACTTACTGATAGGTAAATAGAGGCGTGTGGAGTAAGGAAATTTGCCTAAGGTTTCGCCCCGCCCAGGAATCGAACCCTTGCCTCTCACTTGCGAGGCGAGTGCTCTAACCACTTAGGTGCAGGACTCCACAATGTGCTGCCCCCTTAAAGAGATGCCCTGCACCATGTCAGGCTCTGTGTTGGCCACTATGGTTTCTCAGTATGTTGGGGTTTTAAATGTCCAAAACTGGGGAAACTGAGGACCCACGATTCAAAACAAGCTCTTAATCCTCCTCAGACCGGGCTGGAGAGTCGCCAAGATGGTCACGTTTCGCATGAGAGGGAGATGCAGCCGGCTGATCATTGACTGGCTTTTATGAACCTCCTAGTTGCCAGCTTCGGAGGAGTAATGTATTGGCAGAGTCATGGGAATGCACTCCAGCCCAACTTTACAGCTTGGGAAGTTAAGTGGCCCAGGGAAACCTGGGGAGAGGCAGGAAATTATACAAACAAAATCACTGTAAAGTGATCACCAAAATAAATACAGCATTCAATACCCCTTCCATGGCTTTAGAGCTATTGCACTGGCGTATTATTAACCCATATTCAACAACTCCAACTTGCATTTGTACAATGCCTTTTGCACAGGGGGGAAAACATCGCAAAAGTGCTTTATAATGACTGAGCAGATACCCAAGCTGGTACTAATCACAGGGAGTAATCGGTTGAAGTCACAGTCAACAAATATAGACCGAGAAGGTACCAAATTCAATGCTTGGCCTGTGCTACCAAAGCAAATCTCTTTTATGACAGTGTTTGGTGAACACCACTGTGGTGGGCCTGGGATAGGAAAGGGAGAAAATCAGGCAGTGATCTCAGTCCTCATCTCCATCTCATGATTCCTAATTGAAGTAACGTAAGGAGGGCAGAATCAGGCTCAACTGTGACTGTCCCAATGTCAAGTCCTCCTCCTGACCCTCAGTGGGAGTCCGGATTCATACATAAAAAATAAATAACAATCCTTGCATTCGATAAGAGTGTCTGGTCACATCATTGAGACATGTCAAAGTGTTTCATAAGATTTTACTGTAGGCAAGCACGGCAGCCAGTTTTGCACCCAGCAATGTCCAACAAATAGCCATGAATTGAACGATTATTTTTATCTGACTGTTGGCCCAGGACACCAGGAGAAACTCCCTTCTCTTTTCAAGTAGGACCATGGGATCTTTAACATCCACCTGAACAGGCAGACGGGACCTCAGTTTAACATCTCATCCAAAGGACGGTACCTCCGATAATGGAGTGCTCCCTCAGTGCTGCATTGGAGTGTAATCTTAGACTGTGAGCTCAAAGTCCTAAAGCGAAGTTAAAAGGGACTTCTGACAATTGTGGGTGGAACTTTACTCCAGCAGAATCACTGATGTTAGGAAGGAAGGGGGTGGGGGAAGGAACATAAACAAGAGCCAACTCCCCAGCACATGAATCTGGAACAAGAAAAAGCTTCCCAAGTCAGTACTTGTTACAAACTCCCAATTTCACCCACAAAATAGAGTCAATTCACATTACAGTATATTCTGTGAAGAGCTCAGCGCTCTGAGACAACATCTCAATGACATGATAAGCTGCTATATCAAATGCAGCGATTATTATAGTGTATTTTACTCAATTCCCAAATGAACAACAACTTTGTCTGCACGGAGAATACGGTCAACTCCAGAGAAACACATACCTGTTCCAAGGGTCAAATTTCAATGATCAAACCACTTCCCGTTCACTCCCATTGTACAGGTTTCCTGAGCAAAAGTAGGTTGGAATTTGCCAAACTACTTCTCATTGTGAGGGTTTCCTGACCCCAACACAGAGCTCAACAGTTAAAGCTCTTGTTTTACCCTGGTGTCAAAATCCTTTGACAAAATAGCACCCTCACAATGGCTCCTTACGATCCATTATTCAGCTCACTAAACAGAACTAAACACTGCTACATTCCACCACAATTTTTCAAGCCAAGTGGCTTTGCTAAAATCCATTAAAATAGCATAGTAATTAGCGAAAGGACCCTGGTTTGATTCCCGGGCAGGGCGAAACCTTAGGCAAGTTTCTTTACTCCACACGTCTCTATTTACCTAGCAGTAAGTAGGAACCCATTTGTTAGTCAATTGGCATATTGCTTTCCAGGGATAATAATCCCTCCAAAATAAACTTTGGTCACACAATCCACAAATGTTTGTGGGACACTGTTGTGTGCAATTGGCTGCTGCATTTCAGCCACAAAATACACAGTAACTACACAACATATTCTGTGACGTGCTTTGAGACGACTCAACGATGTCATAAGACCCTATATCAGATGCAAGGATAGTTATTAATACCTTCTTGATAAATTGTGGATTGAATTGTTCCATTTTTTAAAAAGAAAATAGAAGGTTTCAAATCGTTGCAGTTGTTTTACTCCAGTGTTTTATATTTTGTAGTTGTATTTTATTGTTAATGTACAGCAACTTGCACTCATCTCAAAGCACTTTGCAAAGCCCAAATAGCAGCCCAAGCTGGGTGGTGTGGAGAAAGGGGATATATGAAGGCACAGTCAAAGAAGTAGTTCTTCAGGCAGGATTTGAAAGCAGAGAGGGTAATAATAAATAATAATCCTTGTATTTGATATAGCGCCTTATCACATCGTTGAGACGTCTCAAAGAGCTTCACAGGATATACTGTAAAGTGGATTGACTGTGTATTTTGTGGTCAAAATGCGGCAGCCAGTTGTACACACCAATGTCCTCAACAGCCATGGAGTGAGTGACCAATTTTTACTTGAGGGGGGATTGTTGGCCAGGACACCGGAAGAAATTGCCTTCTCTTGTTGAATACTGTAGTGCCTGAACAGGCAGATGGGTCCTCGGTTTAACATCTCATCCAAAAGATGGCACCTCTGACAATGCAACACACCCCCAGCACTGAATTGGGGTGTCAGTTAATCACTATGTGATTCCAAGTCCCGATGTGGGGCTTGAACCCACAACCTTCTGATTCAGAGGCGAGAGTGCAACTGCTGAGTTAGGCTGACACACAGCTGACTCAGAGACATTTCAGATGGAAAGGGACAAAGTAGCTGGAGCCTTAATAAGTAGGAATTAGAAGGAAAGGAAGGAAAGTGACCAAAAATATTATCGAGGAGGTCGTTATTTTTTAAATAAGGGTTTTGAACATATGTGCGAGGCGGATGGATTTCGGAAGGTAGTTCCAAAGAGTGACATAAAAAATATCCACAAAGTGAATAACAAAGCATTGAAAATAATGTGCAAAGATGTACAAAAAAAGTCTCTCATACTCAGTCTTCCTCCAGTTAGAGGGTAGTGAGGGGAAAGAAGGAAGGCTTAATTCTGCTCCGAGCAGCCAATTTGTGCGTTTACCAAATGTTGTTGTTTTGCGCTTATAAATAAACATAATGCAATTTGAAAAGTTTAATTGAATTTGACATTTAGAATATCATGTCATTATCATTTAAAACTACATTAAATTTATTTATAAATACACAGAGATACATTCACTGAGAACAGGGTTTTGTCCCCATTCATTAAATCGGCCACATGCAATCTTAAAATCAGATTAATTATAAGAACATAAGAATTTGCTAGGAGAAAAAAGACCAAGGTCCATCTAGTTTGCCTTCCACCATCCTGGCAGTCCCTTGACAAGTCGTTTTCCAAACTATATACTGTATCCTGAGATGTTATTTTTTAGCAGAAATCTATCTAATTTGTTGTTGAAACAAACAACACTTTCTCCTTCCACCGTCTCCCTAGGGAGCCTGTTCCACAAGTTTACTACTCGCTCACTGAAGTAGTGTTTCCACAGATTTGTTCTGAATTTACCCCCCCTTCAATTACTGGCCATGTTCTCTGGTTTTACTGTTCAGTACAAGATAAAACAGCTTATCATGGTCTACATTATCTATTCCCTTCAGAATCTTAAAGACTGTAATCATATCGCCCCTCAAACTTCTCTTCTCCAGCGTAAATATGCCCAGTTTACCCAATCGCTCCTTGTAGTCCAGTCCCTCCATCCCCTCTATCATTTTGGTTGCCCTAAAGAGGAGATAGCCCCCCTCCCATACAGTGCTGGGGGTGGGGGGAGCACTGCAATGTCGGAGGAGTCGTCCTATGGATGAGACATTAAATCAACATCCCGTCTGGCTGTTCAGGTGGATCTTAAAGATTTCACGGGACAATTTGGAAAGTGAGCGGAGGTTATCCCAGTTTCCCGGCAAACAATCCCCAGAGAAAAATCACTTATTCATTTCATGTGGAGTATTGCTGTGTACAAAATTTACTGCTACGATCACCTACAAAGCAGTCACAACAACCTACAATAAATTCTGTGAAGCGTTTAGAGATTTTCTCTCAAAGTGAACAGCACTATATCAAATACAAGGATTATTGTGGACTCCCATAGTCTAGTGGTTAGAGCACTCGCCTCACAAGCAGGAAGACCTTGATTCGATTCCCAGGCAAAGCAAAACCTTAAGTAAGTTTCCTTACTCCACACGCCTTTGTTTACCTAGCAGTTAAGTAGGAAACCGGTTGTTAATCGATTGGCAGATCGCCTTTCCAGGGGTAATAATCCCTCAAAAAAATTTCAGTCACTCAATCCACGACTGTATGTGAGACACTGCTGTGCATAATTGGCTAACACATTTCACCCACAAAATAGTCAATTTACAATATATTTTCTGAAGCTCTTTGAGACATATACATCAAATGCAGAGATTATTATTAAAAAAAAATATTTATTCCTCCTCTCCATCTGCTTATTCCACTCCCATAAAAACCCTTTGCCTATCTGGCCTCCTCCTATACAAGATCGCAAAGGACCACTTTGCTCTAATCATGTTATTAAAACCAGAAAGGTCTGAATGGACTTTATCAGCCCTGTACTATATGTTCTTATATAACCTTTCGAATCAGCTCTTTAAAATCTAAAACTTGTAACGTTTCCAAAAACCACCAAGTCCTGGGCAGAAACCCAACTTCTCTCTGGACATAAATCTACAGGCCACCAAACAGGCCGTGTGAACTCATTTAGTTCACCACAGTGAACCACACCACACTAGATCTATATCTGGATTTTTGCAAAAATTCCTGACCAAAGGATAATCCCAAACCAAGCAAAACATTTTTTTCTGGAAAAAGAATACTGCTGTATTCAGATGTGCACGGGTCTACATGCGCCCCTTTACATGATGTAAAGATCAGAACAGCAGGAGAAACTCCCTTCTCTTTTCAAATAATGCCAAGAGATGGTTAACTGGTGTTTAACGTTTCGAACGAATACAATACACAATACAAATTTACGAGGATCTTGAATTCAATCTACTGGGGGTGGGGGCTCAGTGGAAGCGGCATGAATGCCTTGGGACGTTCTCCTGACATGAAAGGTGCTGTACAAATGAAATTTGTTGTTATTCTTGTTGATGAATGTTATCACCTCAGATATTAGAAAGAAGTGGATTATTCTGATCGTTACATCATACAACGCATTGTGTTATTTTTCACGGATGGGATTTCTAATACAGAAATAAATATCCACAATTTCAGATTCCATTGCTTGCATTGAGCCAAAACATGACCACTTTAGGTTGTTTCAAGCTGCTATCTTGTATGTTTATCAATCTCAGCTAATCTTCACGCTTGCTGGCGATGGCTGACCAAGGTCCAAGATCATGGAGCAAAATGTTCCGAGCTGTTCATGCTTCAGCAAGGTCGCAAACAAACCAACTGTGGCATCCTCGCTCCACTTCCAGATCCGACCTTCGGACGAGATGTTAAAGGTTAAACCGAGGAACTATCCGCCTGTTAAGGTGGATGTTGAGGCTCTATTCAAAAAGAGTGTCTCCCAGTGTCTTAGCCAATAAAATGGTCATTCCCACACTTCACTGGCTGTTTGTGGGATTGTAGCGCATAGATTGTTTACTCTGTTCATTTACAACAACAACAACAACAACAAGATTCCATTTATAAAGCGCCTTTCACGTCAGGAGGACGTCCCAAGGCGCTGCACAGTTGGGTCATGACCCGAGCAGGGGGGAAATGGTCAGGGTGAGGGGAGGGAAGGGAGGGAGCGAGGAGGGGGAAGAGAGTCGAGAGGGGAGCTGAAGGCTCGGTCAAAGAGAAAGGTTTTGAGGAGGAGGAGAGGGAAGAAGCAAGGCGAAGGCACTGGGGGATGGAGTTCCAGAGCCTGGGGGCTGAGAGGCTGAAGGCCCGGCCACCGATGGTAGGGCGGTTGGGGCGGGGGATGTGGAGCAGACCGGAACCGGAGGAACGGAGGGTACGGGCAGGTAAGTAGGGGGATAGTAGGTCGGAGAGGTAGGAGGGAGCAAGGCTGTGAATGGCCTTGTAGGTGAGGATGACGATCTTGAAATCAATCCTCTGGGGGATGGGGAGCCAGTGGAGGCGAGCGAGGGTGGGAGTGATGTGGTCGTGAAGTCTGGTGCGGGACAGTACACGAGCTGCAGAGTTCTGAATGACCTGCAGCTTGTGGAGGGAGGGCCGGGAAGGCCGGCGAGGAGAGAGTTCCCATAGTCCAGCCTTGAGGTGACAAAGGCGTGGACCAGGGTTTCAGCAGCGTGAGGGGTGAGGTAGTGCCATAGTCTGGCGATGTTCCGGAGGTGATGGAAGGCAGTGCCAGTTGTGGTGCGGATGTGAGGGAGAAAGGACAGCTCAGGGTCGAACAAAACGCCGAGGTTCCTGACTGGCTTTGAGAGGTGGAGAGTGCAGCCTTGGATGCTGATGGTGTCGGCGCCTGACAAATACACAGTCACTACACTTTACAGTAGAATCCTGCAATCTGAGACTTCTTGACAACTTGATAAGACACTATGCAAATCTAAAAGCAAGAATTGTTGTTATAATAATAATAATATTAATGACAAGCAATGGAAAGAAACTTTGCTGCTTTAGTGTGTTGTCCCTGGTCCTGGTGTACCTTTGATTACTATCAGCACAGAAGCTCAAAACATCAACTGTGTGAGGTATTTGTTTTTTTGTTATATCAGCTGAAATACTGCTGCAGAAGAAGCTGAAATGTCTGCTGACACTTTTTGCTGAGCAATAACCAACTCTACAGGGAGGGATGACCTTTGCTTCAGAGATTTCGGACATATTCCTGCAACTTGTTATATGTTAATATTCTTCTACCAGTTCACCTTTGGAACTACCATGAAGGCAGTGACAGACTAATCAATTACTGTTCTCAGCTTCAAGCTCTAATAGTATTGAAAGCCTCCACTTAACTCTTGCAGCCAGCAAACCAGCTCACACAAAGTTGCTGTAAGATGCGACATTCAACTTGCCCAGGAGCTATTGCAATTGTCTGTCAAGTCCACAAGCAAATATTGTATTACGATAACACATGTTAATTTGCTCAGTCTCAGTCTTTCCAGATGCAAAGCTCTAAATAGATCAACCTCTGCTGCACACTGCATATGTTAAAGGCACATTGTCTTTATTCCTGACTCCTTTGCCATTTCGCCCACAAAATACGCAATCAATCAATCTTACAGTATATTCTGTGAAGCGCTTTGAGATGTCTCGAAGACGTAATAAGTGTGAAATAAGTAGCATTATTATTATTATTATTATAGAGAGAAAAACCTAAGACTTGAAATTCCCATGGCCTTATCCTTTG
The DNA here is from genome assembly GCF_018977255.1 of Callorhinchus milii. Lineage (NCBI taxonomy): Eukaryota > Metazoa > Chordata > Chondrichthyes > Chimaeriformes > Callorhinchidae > Callorhinchus > Callorhinchus milii. The sequence goes on from NW_024704742.1 coordinate 130,426,562, forward strand.
TCCTGAAATTCACAGTCTTAGCCTGTAACACCATTTTTGTCTATAATTTAAGATTGCAAAGAAGTGTGCAGAACTCGGGAGCCTGCCATCAATCACTGTTCAGATTCACGAGTAAACAATAGCCCATCAGGTGAGGTACAGAGTATGATTTGTACTTGTACCTTAATTTGGAAGCCTGTTTCCTGCAACTTTTAAAAAGAACAAGAAAAAGAACATTAAGACTGAACTTAATAATAATAATCTTTGCATTTGATATAGCATCTTATCACATCGTTGAGGCGTCTCAAAGCACTTCACTGAATATACTGTAAAGTGAATTGACTGTAAAATTTGTGGGCGAAATGTGGCAGCCAATTGCACACAGCAGTGTCCCACAAATAGTCGTGAGTGACCAAATTATTATCTATTATTTATTTATTTTGAAGATATTGTTGCTCTGGTAAACAATAAGCTAATCGACTAACAACTGGGTTTCTACTTACTGCTAGGTAAACACAAGCGTGTCGAGCAAGAAAAACTTGCCTAAGGTTTCCACCATGCAAGGAAATCAAACCCAAGCCCTCTCTCTCGCTCTACGCGTGGAAAACTGTGGAAAACCATTTGCAAAATTTAGACAGCATTTAAGAATTTTCCAAAAGCCCGCAAGAAATTCAATTTTAAGACAGACAGAATTCACAGCGCTCCCATATCATCCTACATGAAGGGAAGCTACAGAAATACAAGTTGTAGTTGTTTTAAGTTTAAATCCATGAGATATTTCAGACATCAGATGAGCTGTGCATCATTTTGGTCACAATGCCACTGGATTCGTCACTATGATGCCATCGATGTCATGTGTTTGTAAGTACTGTGGATAAGACATTAAATTGAGGTCCCGTCTGCCTGTCTATAGCCAAGATCCTGCCTGCCTAAGCTATATGAGTTCAAAGTCTATCATTTTGAGTCTCTGAATCTGAACTTCTAGAAATCCCATAAAAGCGAGTACCACGATTTGTAATGTGCACAAACCAGCACATTCTGTTCCAAAACTCAGGTCCCACCAAAAGCTGCCAACTCACAGAACAATGAGCTTATCTTCGCCAGTCACTGATAGCTCCATACAACAACAACAAATTACATTTGTATAACACCTTTCACATCGGGAGGACATCCCAAAGCGCGGATTGGACAGTCAAGGATTTGGACTCGAGCCTAGGGCTGGAATCAGGATTAACTAAATGCACTGAGTTTTGAACTGACGGCTGGCGGAGCAGAAAGGTTTAGCAGCTTAGCAACAGGCAGAGTAAGCACTGAGGGCTCTGAAATCTATAGACAGCAAATGACCCCCTTCCCAAAACTGAGACTATAGTGGAAACATAAACAGTTGTGAAAACAGACTAATATATGGTAATTTATGATATAAGAAGTGTTAGATTTATATGGATCAACAAAACGATAAGGCATCTCCTCTCCATGGAGAGACAAACTCCAGTAATAAAATTACTATGTACTTTTTGCTCACAAAATACACTGTGAAGCAATTTGAGATGCTTCGACAACATGATAAGGCACTATATCAAATACAAGTATTATTATTAACAAGAACAACAACAAAATTACATTTGTATAGCGCCTTTCACGTCAGTAGGCATTGGACAGACAGAATTTCGGACCCGAGCTGGGGGTCGGGATCGTGGAGTGTGGAGGGCAGGGGAGATTCAGGAAGATCGAAAGCGCGGTCGAAGAGGAGGGTCTTGAGATGGGTCTTCATGGAGGCAAGGGAGGCGGCGAGATGGAGGGACTGCGGGATGGAGTTCCAGAGGGTGGGGGCAGAGTAGCAGAAGGCCCGCCCGCCAATGGTGGGGCGAGCTAGGCAGGGGACATGAAGCAGGCCAGAGCCCTCTGAACGGAGGGAGCGGGCAGGATGGTAGAGGGTTAGGAGGTCGGAGACACAGGGGGGAGCAAGACCATGGAGGGCTTAGAAGATGAGAACCAGAATCTTGAACTGTATCCTTTGTGTGATGGGAAGCCAGTGCAGTCGGGCAAGGATGGGGTGATAGGATCACAGAGCCTAGTGCGGGAGAGAACATGGGCTGCAGTGTTCTGGATGATCTATAGCCTGTTGAGGGAGGAGGTGGGGAGGCCGATAAGCAATGAGTTTGCTTGGACGAGCCTGGATGTAATGAAAGTGTGAATGAGGGTTTCGGCGGCCTGCGGTGTGAGACAATGGCAGAGCTGGCGATGTTGCGGAGGTGGGGGAAGGCAGAGCGGATCATGGCATAGATGTGGGGTAGAAAGGATAGTTGAGGGTCAAACAAGATGCCAAGGTTCCAGACTGGTTTAGCAAGGTGGAGGGTGCAACCACGGACGGTGATGCTGTCAGCACCTGAGGTGTGGAGCGGCTGACGGAAGCCAATCAGGAGAGCCTCGATCTTGTTGACATTCAACTGAAGAAAGTTAGCTCTCAGCCAGGACTTGATGTCTGACAGACGTTCTGTCAGCACAACAGTGGTCTTGGAGTCAAGGGTGGAGGTAGAGAGGTAGAGTTGGGTGTCATTTGCATACATGTGGAAGAACAACAACAAATTACATTTGTATAGCATCTTTCACATTGGAGGACATCCCAAGGCACTGGACAATCAAGGGTTTGCACCGAGCTGGAGTTTGGGAACAGGAGGGGTGGAGGGCAGGGAGGGTTGGGTTAGCAGGGTGACCAAAAGCGATATCAAAGAGGAGGGTCTTGAGACAGGCCTTGAAGGAGGCAAGGCAGAAGGCGAGGCAAAGGAAATGTGGGATGGAGTTCGAAAGGATGGGGGCAGAAAGGCTGAAGGCCCAATCCGTTGGGTGGGATGGGCGGGGTCATGGCACAGGCCGGAGCAAGCGGAGGGAGCAAACAAGTCTTTATGGAGTTTCCAGGTCACAGTAGGGAATAGAAACACCATGGAGGGCTTTACAGGTGAGGTCGCGGATTTTGAACCCTATCCTCTGAGGGATGAGGAGCCAGTGAAGCCGGGGGAGTATAGGGATGAAAGGGTCATGGAGCCTGGTGCAGGAGAGGACATGAGCTGCAGAGTTCTGAATGATCTGCAGCTTGTGGAGGGAAGAATTGGGAATCCCGACAAGGAGGGAGTTAGCGTAGTCAAGCCTGGATATAATTAAAACCTTCCTTTAGACGAATTATTAAGACCAAGGTACCATCTGCCTGTCCAGGTGGTCTTTAAAGATCCCATTGGGCTATTCAAAAAGGGAAGGGAATTTCTCCCAGTGTCCCTCCTGGGCAAGAGTCCCCTGGATAAATTTGTCGCACATTCCGTGGCTCTTGGCGGAACTTTCCTGCCAGATTCACCTACAAAATCCAGTCAGAACATTTACACTATATCCTGCAAAGTGCTTTGAGGCATTTGGACTATGTGATAAGGTTCAATATTTAATGCAAGTTTTATTATTGATACCGATTCACTGACAAATTTTATATGTATACAGTACAGCCCCAGTTGCCTACTGAAGTAATCTATTAATTTTTCACAGTGCCTCAGGCCATGAGATCCAGATTTCTCTCATTTAATAATAATCATAATAACCATAACCCTTGCATTTGATGTAGCGCATTATCATCTTGTCAAGACATCTCAAAGTGCTTCATAGGATGTAAAGTGGATTGACTGTTCATTTTGTGGGCGAAACACGGCAGGCAGATTGCGCACAGCAATGTCCCATAAACAGTAATGCATTGAGTGACCAATTTTTATTCAGGGGATTGTTAACCAGGACATCAGGAGAAATTGCCTTCTCTTTTCGAATAGTGCTATGGGATTTTAACATCCACCTGATCAGGCACACAGGACCTCAATTTAACATCTCATATGAAGGACGGCACCTCCGATAATGCAACAACACTGCATTGGAGTTTCATCCTAGACTGTGTGATTCTAAGTCCCGATGTCGGACTTGAACCACAACTTTCTGACTCAGAGGCGAGAGAGCTACCACTGCACCACACTGACAATTTCCACGCTCTGGCTGTCAAAGTGACGAGCTTAAAGGTCTGACACCATGAGGGTTTTTGGAACTGTTTCTATCTGAGGTCAGCAGCTCTGACTGTACTTTCTAAAGACTTTTAAAGCCATCGATCAGGGCTTTCACAAGAGTAAATGCATCGACAGACAGACAGACAGACAGACAGAGAGACAGAGAGACAGAGAGACAGAGAGATAAACAGGCCTCGCCATTCAATTAAATATCTATCTGACTGAACAGAGGCACAAATAAAACGTGCATTCCTGTGCTTGTTTTGGTTTTATTATGACTTACGTTACTTACGAGGATGTTTGTACAACTGTATAATAATAATAATCCTTACGTTTGATACAGCGCCGATCACATCTGGCGGGTGTATCAAAGCGCTTCACGGGAATTTTAACTGCAAACATGTATGCCCCCCCCAAAAAATGTGGTCACTCAATCCACGACTGTTTGTGGGGACGCTGCTGTGCGCAATTGGCTGCTGCGTTTCACCCGCAAAGTACAGTCAATCCACCGTACAGTATTTTCTGGGAAGCGCTTTGAGACGTCTCAACGACGTGATAAGGCGCCATATCAAAAGCAAGGATTATTACATAACTACATTACTGTTATAATAGTGACTGTGCATATTGTGTAAGACCAACTGTGAGAGAACAGCAGCCCACGGTCTGTGAAAGCAATTAAATAAACTGTTTTTTGGGGCTTTTTGGGGGGGAAAAAAATTGGTTTAAAAAAAATATCCCCCCGCACCCAAAAAAAGAAGAGTTTGGCAGAACGATGTCCTGAACTCGTCATTAAACCCTTCTTTCTCTCTCGTCGATAGAAGTTTCCGCAAGGAGCAGTCATCGAGCGAGCGCCGCAGCCCAGGGTTTGCGACGCGCTAAGCTCCCCGAGTGCGCTAAATGGCAAGATTCGCAAAATAGCGAAACCCCCCCCAAAAAAATGCTTTGCCCAGAAAAAAAAAGTGATCGGGATTCTGCGAAAAAGTGTATGTGATTCTTCCCACATACACTGAGAACTCCAGAGTTTTTTTTGGGTGGGTGGGTGGGTGGGTGGTGGGTGCTGTTTGGCGAACATCAGATCAACAGAGAAACACAGAAATCTGCCAAGATAAAGCCTTTTAACAGTTTACCAGCAAAAAAAAAAGTGCTGTCCCTTCTCCTGCATCGCCCTAATGTTGAGCATTAAACCAAGTGAATGAGAAATAGAAATAAACATCACTCACCTCTGTGTGTTACTGTGTGATGTTCTCAGCTTCTAGTGTGAATGCTGAATACTTTTCCTTGAATCTCCCCCCCACTTTTCTCCCACCCCCAAACCAATACACCCCCAGGATCAGGCAATGCAGCTCAGTGCCCACTCAGGGGATTTAAATATAAATCTACACAGTAACATTACATTGAAAACATGCAGCAGCAGCAGCAAAAAAAAATACACAGTAGAATTCTTTCCTCCCAACAAAACGTGCAGACTCTTGGATTGCAAGAAAAAAAAACAAGAATACATAAATGGGCAAAAAAAAATAAACCTTTTTGCAGACAATACACAAAACCAAAAAAAAAAGGTTAATTCCTGTTGAGTTTCAATGGAATAGAGAGGGATGGAGGAGGAGGAGGAGGAGGAGGGGGAGGAGGGGGAGGAAAAGACAGGACATTGGGGCTGAACTTTCTTTTGGCTCTGAAGCTGTGGGTGGGAATGAGACGAGAAGGTGTGAGTGAGTCCTCTGGAGCTCAGTGCTGAGGCGCCTCCTGAGCTGCTGTGTGAAGGTAAGTGGCTGCAACCACAGGCGCTGCGGATCCGAACTGAGCCCCAGAGCACAGGCGAACCCGCCCACCCGCTCCTCACGGTGATTGACAGGGCCCAGTAGCCATCCACAGCTCGGGATCGGGCGAGGGGGCGGGGTTGACAGCGCTGGATCCTCCAATGGCCGCAACGCGAGGGCGGGACTCCCCTGGCCATCACTTGTCTGTCTGACTGTCTTGACTGTCTGTCCAGGGAGGGAGAGAGCAAAGAGCAGTGTCTGCTCCACAGTGCACTGATTGCTTGCTGTCTCCTGTGTCAGGGTGATGGAGAGATAGAGAGAGAGAGAGAGAGGGAAAGAGAGAGAGAGAGAGCGCAGGGGAAGTGATAATGCTTAGATCAGGCCACTGATTCTTTCCATCCACTTTCATCCTTTTAAGAATTGTGGCTATCCAAGCAATTTTTTTCTCCGTGTTACAGTATCGTCAGATAATATTCAGGTCCTGTACCAATGTTCGCACCCATGTTATAATAAATAATCTTTGCATTGGATACAGCGCCGCATCACGTAATCGAGACATCTCAAAGCGCTTCACGGGACACACTGTAAAGTTGATTGACTGCATTATTAGTCGTATCCACCTACAAAATACACAAAATTGCACATAGAATGCCATCTATCCACACACTGTTCAGCCGCATGATGTGTCATTGCAATGTTGCGCGTGAGCTGCATTGTTAGAGATGCCGTCCTTGGGAAGGCGTTATTTCAAATGATATTAATAATAATCCTTGCATTTGAGATATCACTTTATCACGTCTTCAAGACGTCTTTATACTGTAAAGTGAATTGACTGTATATTTTGTGGGCGAAACTCGGCAGCCAATTGCGCACAGCAGTATCCCACAAACAGTCGTAGATTGAAGTGACCAATTATTATTTTTTTGAAGGAATTATATTTCCTCCGGAAAAGTAATCCGCCAATCGACTAACAACTGGCATCCTACTTATTGCTAGGTAAACAGAGGTGTGTGGAGTAAGGAAATTTGCCCAGCATTTTGCCCTGTTGGGAATTGAACCCAGGTCTCTTGCTTATGAGGCGAATGCTCTAACCACTGAGCTACTGGACTCTAAATGCAACAATTATGATTATTATCACTGTATTAGCTTGGCTCTTAGCATGCTCACTTCTGGGAGAAAAGGGTGTGAGTTCAATGTGAATTTAATATCATAATACAGTTGTATACACTGCAGCCCACTAATGGAGAATGGAGAGCTGCCCTTCAGATGAAACATTAAACCACGGTCTCCACTGCATCATGGCTGCTATTTCAATAGAGAAAGGAGTGTCTACCCAAGATAAATCGTTTTGAGATCTTTATAACTTATATAGGAGAGTTCTTTCCTTCAAAATACTTTCTTCCTGGACGTGATGCCTCCGTCTCTTAGAGGTGAGTCCTCAGTCCACAGGGCACAGCCTGGCACAGTAAAATTCCCCACAGTGAGTCAGTGCCAGGCTTTGCCGTGGTCGTTTAATATATGGAGGCACGAGCTGACACCAACAGGAAATAAACTTTGCTTTGGCTCTGAGACAATGAGCTCTGAAAAGGAGAAGTCTCACAGAATATATTGTAAAGTGGATTTATTTATTTATTTATGAAGCAGAATATATTGAATATATACAAAATATATAAGAATATATTGTAAGTAGATGTATTTACTTTTTGTTTATCGGTTTGTTTATTTTTTTATTTATTTATGAAACAGCATCTGGTTCAGTGGCTTCTTCCCTCCAACATTCTCCTCCTCTCAGTCTCTGCTACTGCTTCACTTTACAAAGATTTACAGAGAATGTACAGGACGGAAACAGGTCAATCAGACCAACCAGTCCCTGCCAGTGTTTATACTCCACACAAGTCTTCACCCATTCCTTACTCCCTTCCATACCCTTCTATTCACCTCTCCCTCGTGTGAAGTGACATGTGATAAGCTATGAACTGTTTTATGTTGATTTCCCTGATAGAAACAAAATTGGTTATTCTCATTATGATCAGCATTTTCTCCTGAAGACACTTCTTTAGGCAAACTGTGCTAAATATTGTACAGCCCTCTCGACTTGAAAGGCACTTTCCAAATTGAAGGATTATTATTATTGTATATCAATAACATTCTAAAATATTTTATTTGTAGATTAATTTAGGAGGACAGGGGGACAGCACTTGTACTGGGAAATCTTCCAAAAAATCGAGTCATTTAAAGAGTTTGAGTAATAAGCAATCCTGTTTCAGCGCTTTGGAACGTCCTCCCGACGTGAAAGGAGCTCTATAAATGTAATTTTGTTGTTGTTGTTGTACAAACTATTAAAGTTGTGTCTGGTGTATTACGTGTAATATTAGTATTGATTCAGGTAAATCCCTATGCTGCCACTGCCTTTTAGTCCTTATTAACGATGCAGATCTTTGTGTTTTATTCTTATCATTTAAGGATTAGTTAATGTTGTAATGCCTTTAGAAAGATTAATTATGTAGGATATTTCTTCCAACCCTAGATTTATCTTTCCCTGTGTCCAGATGAGCTTTTGGTTACAAATTGGAATTTTTTTTTTTGACACACGCGGAAACCCATCACTGTGCTTCAAGTCCAAACCAAACTGAGAGTTTCACGCATCCCACTTACACATGGAGATTCCCAAGATATTTATCGAAAAAGAATGCTCATTCTCTCCCTGAAAGGAAGCATCCTGCTTAACTAATCCTGGAGACTATTAGGTGAAGGTTGGCAAGAGCCAAGGCCTGGGGACCCCAGAGTGTGTGTCTTCACTCTAGAAGACACAACAAGTCTGCCAAGAAAAGAGATGCACCAAGGGGATAAGGACAGGGAGCAACTTAGGGAAATTTTCATTATTAGAGAATTGGTGCTAGGGAAACTGTTAGCACTAAAAAGTGACAAATCCCCTGGACCGGATGGCTTGGATCCCAGGGTCTATTTGGACTTCCAGAAGGCATTTGATAAGGTGCCACATAAAAGGTTAGTCCAAAAGATAAGGGCCCATGGAATTGGGGGGAGCATATTAACGTGGATTGGGGAATGGTTAACGGGTAGGAAACAAGGAGTAGGGATAAACGGGTCCTTTTCAGATTGGCGGGATGTGACTACTGGAGTGCCACAAGGATCAGTTCTTGAGCCTCAGCTATTTACCATCTACATCAACGATCTAGATGAGGACATTGAAGTTAATATAGCTAAATTCGCGGATGACACAAAACTAGGAGGAAGTGTCAACACAGAGGACGACATTAAAAAAAATGCAGCGAGACATAGATAGGTTAGGTGATTGGGCAGGTAGGTGGCAGATGAAGTATAATGTAGGGAAGTGCGAAGTCATCCAACTAGGTAGCAAAAACAGTAGAGCGGGTTATTTTTTGAATGGGAGAGATTGGAATGTGTTAGTGTCCAGAGGGACTTGGGTGTCCATGTACACCAATCACAGAAAGTTAGTCTGCAGATGCAGCAGCAATTAGGAAGGCAAACGGTATGTTAGCATTCATTATGAAAGGATTAGAGTATAAGAGTAGGGAAGTCTTGCTGTAACTGTATAGGGCCTGGTGAGACCACACCTGGAATACTGTGTGCAGTTTGGTCTCCTTATTTAAGGAAGGATGTACTTGCCTTGGAGGGGGTGCAGCGTAGATTTACTAGGTTAGTACCAGGGATGAAGGGGATGAGTTACGAGGATAGGCTGACCAATTTGGGCCTATATTCTCTAGAATATAGAAGAAAGAAAGAAAGAAAGAAAGAAAGAAAGAAAGAAAGAAAGAAAGAAAGAAAGAAAGAAAGAAAGAAAGAAAGAAAGAAAGAAAGAAAGAAAGAAAGAAAGAAAGAAAGAAAGAAAGAAAGAAAGAAAGAAAGAAAGAAAGAAAGAAAGAAAGAAAGAAAGAAAGAAAGAAAGAAAGAAAGAAAGAAAGAAAGAAAGAAAGAAAGAAAGAAAGAAAGAAAGAAAGAAAGAAAGAAAGAAAGAAAGAAAGAATTGCATTTTTATAGGGTTTATATGACTTCAAAACATCAGCAAACATCCAGAACATAATTAATCAAACATCAAAACATCATTCAAAACATCAAGCACTTTGAGAGGTCTTCCTGATGTGAAAGGCGCTTTATAAATGTAAATTGTGTTGTATTGTATCAACAGAACATACAGTAATTATTTTTAATTACGTTTCAGTGTACTGAATTTTGTAGGCAATTGAGGCAGCCACATTGGTTAATTCTATCTGGAGGTATGTTGGTCAAGACACCTTTTTGAATAGCTTCAAGGGATCTTCAACGACAACATGAAATTGCATTTATATTGCATCTTTCACGTCGGAGGGATTTTCCCAAGGAGCTGGACAATGAAGGGTTTACAAGAATGCTTCAAATTGAACCAAACCAACAAGGAGTATGGAAAAGTCTGTGGAAATCTATGTAAAGTGATATGATCTCTTAGGCTAAGTCTAGGTGGATTTTCAGGCCTCCTGCTTTCATATATGTATTTGTTACTAGCTACTCGTTTTCATAATAGCTATGGTAATATGTGACCACAACCGTGACAGATATATTGGGCATTTTTTTACCTTGGAGATAAATATATCTAAATCTAAATTAATTCAGATAATACAAGGCAGCATTTCTTAAATATTTCAAATAATATTTCACTCAGATTGACAGCTATAGCATTCACTCACAAACAAAATGGATATAAAATGACATAGAAATATCTGTCTGAAGATGAAATGCATTATCTTTCAAGTATCAACAATCAGGATCAACATCACAACATCGATAGATGCTTTATTCATCGAATTAGTGATTGGCTCTTTATTAATGT
>NW_024704742.1:130437196-130493286 GCF_018977255.1 Callorhinchus milii
TTGGCTGCCACGTTTCACCGACAAAATATACAGTCAATTCACTTTATAGTATATTTTGTGAAGCGCTTTGAGAAGTCTCGGAGATGTAATAAGGGGCTATATCAAATGCAAGGATTATTATTATTATTCTCACCCAATATTACTGGATCCCATCCCCCAGCAAAATCGAGTTTAAAGTCTTCATCCTCACTTTTAAAGACCTTCATAGTCTTGCTCCCACCCCACCTCTGCGACCTACTAAAAGCTTACCACTGCCCGCTCCCTCGTAGTAGGTTAATATCTTCATGTCACTCCAATATTATGCAATACTGTAGGTTAACACTAAGCTTCGTCAATACAGAATTTTTCAGTCAAAACTACACAGACTAAAATGCCTATTGAATGATTCACATGGTTTGCAGTATCATATCTATCATTTTCAATGACATACATTTACAATTGGTGATCACTTGCTAAAAACACTGAGGCTGCAGTAACTTTGAATCTACCCTCTTTAGCCTACAATTTTCAAATATAACAGTATCTGAAAAATATCAAAAGCGAGTTTATTGAACTATATGCCAGCAACTAGCAATTTTTTTTATAAACATCACCAAAGAGGAAGTGAGATTACATTCTATTGTATAGACCGTCAAATAGACACTGCTTTTACATTATAGTCTGGTTTCTTGAGACCTCCTTCGTACCTAGCCTAATTCTCTACTTTCACCTCATCTTGATCTCCTCTTCAACTTTGAAGTCACTCTCTTCTCCGTGGTTGTCTGCTGTAAGATCTAGAGCTCATGAATGAGTGGGAGTGGTGGCAAACTCAGTGTAGTTATACTGCTTTGGAGTGGTCATGCACACAAAAATCACATGGAGCCAACCTGCTGGTCAGATAGAAAAAGCACAAAATGTACTCTGCCTCCAATAAAACGGTAATTTAAAATACACTATAAAACATTTCAGGCAAGGATTTTGTAATCTCTCAGTTTACGTATTCTAAATTTGTTCAATTTGTCAAAGTGAAGCCAACAGTATATCAACTCTGCTTGTCCAGCAGCACACTGCATTTAACCAGGTCAAAAACTGTGCTTCACTCATTGAATGGAAGGCTATATGTAGTAATAATAATTATAATGATCCTGCATTTGATATAGTCTCAAAGTGCTGCACAGAATATACTGTAAAAGTGAATTGCCTGTATATTTTGTGGGTGAAAGAAGGTCTCCACGGTAAATTATATGTAGCAGTGCAAACAAAGGAGGGAAGACAGGAAGCTGCATAACAATAGTCAGCACCAAAAATTAAAGATGTATTAATAAGACGTGCATCTGATTCTCTTCTCTCTGCCCCCCACCTCTCCCCATTAAATGGAACCGTATCAAGTGATTTACACAACATTTAAATGAAACCCACGCATCAAATTGTTCCTTTATGCACCTGCACCCAAAAAGCTTATTACAGGAAGCAAAGGATGCCTTGCTCATTGAACATTTACAGAGCTCCTCCATGGATGGTTTGAAACGTTCAATGGTAATACTGTATTTTCCTTCATGGTAAATCAAGTGGCTTTATTTCCATGAAAAGTACTCAGGAAAGACGGATGCATTAAATTTAATTTCTGCTCTGTAAATGCACTTCAAATTGTTCTAAGATCATTTTGACGCAACAAAAGCTTTTTGGATAAGACATCAGTAAAATACAGTAACACAGCTACAGGGTGCAACCTGTGCTGCTCGACTCTCATCCAAGGTTTTTCTCTCTGCATTAATAAGCCGAACACCATAAAAGTATGGAAACAATAAAATGAACACATATAAAAAAAAACCGATTTTGTGGTCCCAGGGGTCAAGTCATTTTGTACCAATTGAAATGAATAATATACAATGATATTCAACAATAATGTAATTATCCTCACATTTGGTTAAGTGAGTTTCACGTTGGGAGGATGTCTCATGCACTTCACAGGATACACTGTAAAGTGTAGTGACTGTGTGTTGTGTGGTTCAATGCAAGAGAGACATGTACACCTAAGGGAGACATTTTGGAACCTGATAAGATCGTTGCCAAATCCAATTCACATGATTCTGCAAACTATGAGGATTCTAAATACTCAGAGCAGTAACAATGCAGTTGACCTTCATTCTGGGATTGCTTACATCTGTGTGTGTGTGTACGTGTGTGTGTACGTGCGTGTGTGGGGGGCAGCTGATACTTAAACCAGCCGATTGCATAATGGAGATCATTATCAATAGAAGCTCTTGATGATTTGAAGGCGTGGGTGGGGGTGCAGACTAAACAATCCGGTTAAGAAAATTCACAAATTTAAGAAATTCACAAAGGTGCTTTGTGAGTAACTGACTAACTTTTCCAAAACACTGATAAATCAATGTCCAGTTGGCTTTTGATGACGGTCTGGCCTTCAGCCTCTCTGCCCTCACCCTTTGGAACTCCATCCCACATTCCCTTTGCCTTGCTCCCTCTTTAAGGCACATCTCAAAACCTTCCTCTCCAACAAATCCTTCGGCCACCCGCCTACCATCCCTGCCCTTCACCCTCCCTAAAATCAATTGGGAACGATTCACTAGCACTTCAATATTCCATGTCATGAAGTGCCATAGGCTCATATCTGCGATTTTCAGATAGCGGGTTTGAAAACTCAGCCCAACTTCAGTGTGTTGGAGGAGGGTACGCCATCATTCTAGACTACTCTCAGAGACCTCCTACCTGCTGGTTATGACAGCAGCATGTGTATTTGTCAAGGCCTGGAAGGAGCTTGCCTGCCTGCCCAAGAGATCTAGAAATAGAGAACACAAGTTTCAAAATAAAGATCAACCCCCCCCCCCCCCGCCACTGAACTCAAATATACACTGCTCCTTGAAATTAAAGTGTTGCCCCCACCGCCACCCCTCTATTCAGCTTTAACAGCAAATCTGCAAGGACAAAGAGCTTATACATTGTGAAACACAGTGAACAAGACAGTGCAATGTCCAGAAATGCTATCCATATCAGTGCCATCAGCGTTTTGCCCACAAAATATACAGTCACTACAACAACAAATTACATTTGTATAGTGCCTTTCACGTAAGTGGATTCCTCCAGGCACGGGACAGTCAGGGATCCACACCCGAGCTGGTGGTTGGGATCAGGAGGGGTGAAGTGCGGGGGTAGGAGGATGACCGAAGGCACGGTTGAAGAGCATACATATAAGATGTCTCAAAGACATGATAAGGTACTATATCAAATGCAGGGATTATTATTATGTGCCAATTAACCTTGTGGATTTTAATGATTTGAATGAGTAGCATTATCTGCATGTATTTAGGATGTGTAAAATCCTTACATCATACATAGGGGAATTTGCTAAGAGCTCAGCAGGTCTCAGGTGAGAATACTGAATGGACAATTTCACACACTCCTTAGGTTCAAAGAGTACAGACATCATGAAGTCAGAGAATGAATCAGTGTCCCTGAGAAAATAAGTGTCTAATGACCTCACAGTCACCAGCTGTGTTCAATCATCTGAGTGTCTTACCAACACCACATTCAATTGGAAGTATCAAATAAAGTTATTACTGGATAAAAATAAAGCATTAAGGGAAATGTCCTGCCCAATCACAGATTGAAAACACGTTAAATAAAATCAAACAATTTCCAGATCCAGGCAAATTGTGGCTTGGGGAATTTACATAAAACATACTGTTTTTCTAACCATTATTTACGTTAAGGTGTCCAAAACTGGTTCAGATAGAATTATAATTTTGGGGGGTGGTCGGGATAAAAAGAATAGTCAGCTTTCAGTTCCACTTCTGATCATTGTCTAGTGACCTTTGCTAGACCATGCGAGTCGCTAGCAAATCATTCTGAATCACTTAGCAGCAATGTCACCCGCTCGCAGTCTGTTAAAAACAAAAAATTCTTGAACCTTAATAAACAAAAATGAAAATCATGCAGCAACAAAAACAGGAAAAACGTTTCACACAAATTAAAACAAAAGATATGCTTAGCTGTGACCTCCAAAGCCTCAGAGATAATGATTGCAAGTAATTTGCTTCTGCCTAAAATTCAAAAATGCTAAATCTAAACAATGCATAATTCAACAGATTAACCTAATATGACCATTCAATTCAGCAATTTCTTGTGGCGCCTCAGCTTGGCTCAGCTGGTACCACTCTCGCCTCCGAGTCACAAGGCTGTGGGTTCAAGGCCCACGTTGGGGTGTGAAACTCACAGTGTTTAAGCCGGGGGCGTGCTGGATTGTTGGAGATGCCGTCCTTCAGGGTGAGACGTTAAACTAAAATCCCATCTGCCTGCCCAGGTGAACATTAAAGATACCATGGCACGATTCGGAAAAAAAAGGGAATGGCCAACCATCCCCCAAATCAAATTGGTCATTCAATCCATTGCTATTTGGGGGACACTGTTGTGCGCAAATTGGCTGCAGCATTCGCTCACAAAATACAGTCCTGTGAAGCACTTTGAAATGTGTCCCGAAATGTCCCTAATGTCAATTGTAAAAGATACAGTAAACACCAGTAAATTTCAGATGCTTGCTGCTGGCACAGATCAACTGTGTTTACATAATATTCTAGATTATATAAAATGATTCATTTTCAATCAGCATCTCTTTCTTGATTATTAATTTTAGTTACCAACTGGCAAATTATTGATAGGTCTAAAGGCTCTTTCAAGATGGAGCCTCTCTCAGTTTATTGACTGTAACCATATGAATGCTGTTGGTCCTGAGCAGCGTTCAGAACGCATCTGTTAATTTATACAAGTTTCATTTCTCAAGTCAGCTGTAGGAACCAACTGAACACTTTCAGAGAATTGCCCTGAGGAAGCGTTCCATTTTTATGTTTCAATATAGAAATAATCAAACCAAATTTACACCCAAATTCAAATGAATTGCCCTTTCATCCCATTGTTGTTTATGGGTTGCTGTTGATGCAGATTTGCTGCAGGCATTGGCTTGACATTCATTTCAAATCAATTATATTTTATAAAGTGCTTCAGGACATGTAATGTGAAAGGTGCCATATTAACATCTAAATGAGTTCCTTTTGTCAATTCTTCAAAAAGTTTTTTTATGGAACAACAACTTGCACTTATATAGCGCCCCTCACTCAGGCTAGCGTCCAGAGCGCTTGACAGTGGAAGAGCACAACCCTGAGCCAGGAGGGTGTGACCATAGGCACAATCGAAGAGGATGGTCTTCAAGCATTGAACAGCAATTTATGCTTTGCATATAGTAACCTTCTCCCAAGGTTAGCCCAAAAAAAGTCGCAAAAACAACAACAAGATTACATTTGTAAAGCGCCTTTAACGTCAGGAGGACGTACCAAAGGAGCTGGAGAGTGTACAGCATTTCAGACCCAAGATGGGGTCAGGGAGGGAGAAGGGAGGGGAAGAGAAGGGGGATGACCAATGCCACGGTCACTCAATTTTCTGATCGTCTTGAAACCAGATTAGATTGTGTTAAGACCTTTTTGGAGCTTGCATGTTCATGTGACAAAAAAAAAGTTTTATTTTGGCGAGCAGGGTAACTGACAGATGCAGAAAACCATTCAGACCACTGTCTGGTAAGCTTCCTGCTGTTTGTCCAGCTGAGACCACCCTTCTAGTCTGGGCATTGCAAGGTTAACAGGAGCTGAGTGGGAAGATTCACTGCTCCCAGCAGTCTGCCCCTCCAGATCCTTGCAGATGAGCTGGCCTGGTTGGTCTGACAACACCAGTGCCCTAGAGTACTTTTATTAATTTTAAATAATTAAAATAATAATTCGGCCACTCAATTCACAAATGTTTGTGAGACACTGCTGTGTGGAAATGGCTGCTGCATTTCGCCCCACAAAATATATGGTCAATTCGCTTTAGAGTGCATTCTGTGAAGCGCTTTGAGATGTCTCAACGACGTGCTAAGGCGCTATATCAAATGCGGGGATTATTATTATTATTATTATTATGGTTCAGGCCTTGCTCAAGAATTAACAAGCCTGCAACAGAGGGTTGATATGATTCTGACGTTCCATTGCCAAGCACATCACCTTGGAGCCAGCTAAACCAGAAGAAATTACCTTCCCCTCAAGGTCTACAGACACTAGTTAGGGGAAAAATGGTTCATCAGGTCATTTTGTGCCAAAAATAATCAGACTTGTTTTTTAAAAAAAAGTTAACACTAAAAAAATCAATCTGTCTAGTATTGAATGGACAGAGACGAAAACTCAACTGTTCTCTCGATATCTAAAATAAAAGTTCTCTTAAATTCCTTTTAACACAACCGAAAAAAAATTGGCCTCTATTCTAACTGTTTTAATTTAACCCAATTGATTCTAGCTGCTGACAGTTTAACATTTATTTTAAACATGTCACCAAATGAACGAGCAAAAGGACAGCTTTCTGAAGAGTGCCTAGCAACAGAGAGTAGACATTTATACAAGTTACAGCTAAGCAAGGAAATCTCCCATTGAAATAAACCTTTCCACTAAGTGGTAGAGCACAATCCTTGGATGTGCTGCTAAATTAGTCCTTAATTGCCAAAGGTCTAAAATGTCTCTGGTCAAAGCATTTAGTGAAAAATAAGGCTCCCGCTATATGGAAAACAAAGATTGCTCTGGGACACTACCCTGTGTGAGGGGCGCTATATAAATGCAAGTTGTTGTTGATGTTGCTGTACAGATTCTTTCAAAAATACTTCAATGAAACAGCCAGATAATAGGAATTCATACCATTATTTGTCTTCAACCTTCAAGCTAATAAAAAAATGCTGCAGTAAATTGTCAAGGTTGAACTACACTGCATAATAGAATTAGAACATCCAAAATGTATTTTATCCAGGTTTTATCCTATGGTTAGATATACATCTTTATACTGTAGTTACATTATCAGTATTCACACAATGCATGCAGTTTTCAAAACACTTTTGAGTGATTACTATCGTGCAAACTTGGTCACAAAGCTCTTGGCTCAAAGAGTAAACAGTTTCAAGTCATCTCTTGCTTGTACCAATCTTGCACCGTTGCAAATATCATTGGCATGTTACACATAACAAGGTTAATGCTGTAGTATGGCAAATCAGTCCGATGTTCACTACCAGAAGAATGCAAGACTGGGAGCAAAACAAGCAACGTAACTTGCATAACTCCCAAAATACTCAAATCAGAAGAAGGGAAGTATATTGTAGCTGGAAGGTTACTGCTACATTTATACTGTCGTACTTAATGCTCACAAGCATCACGGGCACAAATGAACAAAGCCTTCAGCAGATTCTATTTACAGAATATCCAGAGCACATTTTTTGGAACATTTTAAACCTTAGTTCAGGGATGACTTTGTAAAGATGTGCAGTAGTTAGAAGCTGCAGTGAGATATGTACTGCAATATATGCACTCTTGGAGGCTGCACCACAGTGCTGCAGCGAGAGATATACTGCAATGTATGCATTTCTGACGGATACTGTTTAGAGCGCAAGATTGCACAAGTTTCCATAAAACTCTGCCAGTATCGATTTTCTGTCATTTCTGTGACATCCACATTTTAAATGCATTCAATAGGAATATGAATGATTGCACATGGTTAAAGGCAAACGTGTAACTCAGTTTATTTATGCAAGGTTCAAACACATTAATAAACATCATTCTGAAAGAAAATCAGTGAAACAACTAAAAATGCTGTATATTGCATGATTCTCCTCTTCCCCTTAATGGGTGTACATCAAACTGGCTCCAGAGCCAGGTACTGGCAACCCTCCAGTAGCTCAACTGTGCCTGTCACAGAGCATCAAAGCCAAATCCAATCCTGTCCTCACTTCACATTCATTCAAACAATTTTACTTCCACCAGAGGACAGTAATAATAATTTCCACTCTGTACATTCCTACATGTATAATAAATAATAATCCTTGCATTTTTTGCACCTTTGAGAGAATGTCCCAAAGAGCTTTACTGTGAAGTGACTGTATTTGTAGGCGAATTGCTCACAGCAATGTACCACAAACAGCCATGCAATGAATGACCATTTTTATTTGGAGGATTGTTGGGCAGAAAGAACACCGGGAGAAACTCCCTTCTCTGTGCAGTGCCATGGGATCTTTAATGTTGATCCGAACGGGCAGACAGGATCTCAGTTTAACATCTCAACCAAAGGGGCTAACGAATAGTGGCGAGAGTGGAAAATCTAACCAATTTTTCTTCTCCCTCATATATAGACACCATCTTGTTCAATGCAATGGCAGTGCCCAAGAGAGATGAGCTAACCCAAACATTGTTTTTGTCAGCTCAGTAACTGACATGTGGAAACCCATCGCTATGCTTACGAGTATCCAAATGAACAGAGTTCCACATATGCATGGAACGTTCCCTGGGAATAGAATATGTTCTCTATTCCTGGAAGGATGCACCCTGAATCCTAACTCTGGAAAGCATTAGGCACGGACCAAAGAATACTATTCTATATGGTTAAACCCCAACAAAAAAAAACTTTGTAATGAGCTAATGGTAAAGCTGCGACTCCTGCTTTGTTATTTTGCCTGATAATACAAAATGGAATTCCCACACAATATTTCATAATTATTTCCCCACCACCACACAATGAAGTGGGTTGGGTACTTCCAATATTCTAAGTTGCAAAGAACTTAATTTGTACCACCGATTTCACCCTCCCATCTTAACCAAAAAGACTAAACCTGTTGCACCAGTCAGTGACAGCACATTGGAGCACCAATTCACTACACTTGCGACTTTGATGCATTTTCACAAGATCAAGTGCACCTGGCACAGCTCAGGTCTGCAATTTTTTCCCCAAACCGTTCAATTTTCAACAGTTCAACCTCATCTATTTAAGGAAATAACGTACTCTACAACAACTTTGCTCAGCTTTACTAAAGTTAGTTATCTCACTTAGATGCTTCAGATTGCTCTATGTAGTGCAACTAAAATTGTAACCCTAAAGGATTGATATCTGCAGAAATAGTCTAGATCAAAGGTTTCTTTTGAAGAGAAAGGGAGATATACAGGTTAATGTCACACTTTGTCCCCCAAAAAGCAAGTTGAATTCTGTGCTTATTTTGCAACATACCATTTTGCAATGCCAAAAGCATTGCGAAAGTGATAAAGAACCTTTTTTCCTGGATGAAGCAAACAGTAACCTGACCTCATGTGTCAAACCCCCAAAAATCCTGAAAACTACCTACTCGCAAATGAAGAAAACTTAAATAATCAAACCTCTTTACTAGGTTGCATGTTATTTTCCTATATATAAGCGGCATGATGGTTGCATCGAGTGACCACAAGGCAGCTTTAGACATTTGTTTACAAAAGATCAAAGCTACCAAGATTAATCTGCCACAACATATTTTTTCCCCAAGAAAACACCAAGTCGACAAATATAATTCAGGCAGGCCCTTCGGCTTTTTATAACCTTGGTTGGAATAACCAACAACCTACGACAATAATATGTTCCCCCTCAGCTCAGATAGCCACATTTATGAAATCCTGCTTCCCAGTACCAGATTTTAAGGAGACCAGTGTGGGAGATTAATAAGTAACCCATCCCCTTTATTAGTGATGGTGAAAGAGAAGAGAATCTGCTGCAATAAGGGATACTGGGAAACAGTAATGCAGTTTATTACTGCGCAGATGGCGATTCAATGCAGTCAGCGGGTTTCTTTGTACAAAAACAAACCGCTGAGCACACTGTCCACACACTACTCACAAAATAACACCAGATTTAGAAACAGAGTACAAGCCATCGCTGACAGCAGTTCCTTCGATGACATAGGAGGTGGGGAAGAAAAACATTTACACAAAAGAACTGTATCGGGTTAGTACATTCCTACTGATGACAGTACTGTTACTTAAAAACACTAGGCATAGAATCTCCCTGTGCCACATTACGCCAGCTTTACATTAAGTGGACTTATCTTTGCTTTTAAAATGTGTAGGGTCCCAAAGACATTGCCATCAAGCAAAGGCACAGGCATTTGTGTTTGGGGAATATCCTTCCAGCTCAACTTAAAAAAAAATAAACACACACACACAATACATTCACTTCCAAGTTCACAACTCAAGCCCCTGAATAAAACACCACCATTCATGTCTATCTGGTAAGGCCAACAAATAAACGTGTAGGCACTGAAACCCAACTCATAACAGATGCAGCAGCAGTAACAACAAAAAAAAAACCCACATCGTGCCCAAAGCTTCCACTGCAACCAAAACCTCTTGCACACGATTTTTTTTTTGGGGGGGGAAACTAAAAAAAAAACTACCAAAACGTTCAAACACAACGCCAATTCAAGACCATCTTCGGCTGTAAGCTTTGGGGCATAAACATCACATCCCCAAACAGAACACAGCAACAAAGAAAGAAAGAAAGAAAGAAAGAAAGAAAGAAAGAAGACGAGGTTTAAATTTGGGGACACGAACAAAACAACAAAAACAAAAACAACACTGGGTCATCAAACCCGTGTGGACAAGACCCAAAATCTAACCATCCCCAACAAATACAACACCCTAAACATACAGGAAAATCCTAAAATCGAGCTGACCTTCTCCCCCCAACCAACCACCCCCTACATACTACATACTACATACTACATACATGACCCCCTTTCTCTGACAATGCTAAAGCTGGTCCATCCATCCGAGATGTAAAAGGGTCTCTGATACACACACATATATATAGATACACACACACACACACATATATATATATATATATATACCTTAAAATATCCTCCTTCGTACAGTGTGTTGGGGGGCCCGAATATCGCCACTTCCCAATTGTAGAGGTCGGACTCGTCCACCAGAGTGATCCTGAAGCCTTCCACCGGCTCTTCCTGCAAACTCTTCAGCTCCAACATCAAGGCTTTCTGAGAGCTCGTCATCTGCTGCTGAGCCATGGCGGGGGGCGATCAACCGGGTTACACACGGCAGGGATAAGACAGACGAGAGAGAGATTTGGAGTGGGGGGGTTGTTGTTGTTGTTTTTTTTTGGGGGGGGAGGGGGAGAGTGGGGGGGGAGGAGAGGGGGGGAAGGGGGAGAGTGGGAGAGGGGGAAAGGGGGTTGTGGTTGTGGGAGAGGGAAGATGAATGGGGTCCTTTTAAGAGGGGGGGGAATAAATAAACCACTGGAAAAATAAAGAGATTGTGGGGGGGAGGGGGAGGGGGGGGGGTCGTCTGAGAATCTGGTGGGAATCAATAAACTACTGAAAAATAATAATAATTAATGATGGTGGTGGTGATGGTGATAGTAACACACACACACACACAAAAAAAAAGGAAGAACAAACAGCACCTCCCCGGGGGAGTGAGGGGGGGTTATAAGGATATTCGGGGATAGGCTCTGACTCCCAAACAAATAGGAGAAGTTCAGAGAAAGAGAGAGAGAGGGAGAGAGAGAGAGAGAGGGAGAGAGAGAGAGAGAGAGGAAAATCAAGGGACTTGTCCTTTTTTTCCTCCTTCACACCGCAACACAAGGGGGGAGAGGAGGAGAGAGGGAGGGAGGAGGGGGGGAGGGGGAGGGCGGCCTTTAAACCCACTCTCCACACATCACTGAGAAGGATAGCGATTGCATCATATGGGGATAAAAAAAAGTCAGGCCCCGGGCTCGGGTCTCTCTCTGTGTCTGTCTGTCTGTCTGTCTGTCTGTCTCTCTGCTCACACTCAGGCCCTCTCTCTCTCTCTCTCTCTCTGCTCACACTCAGGCCCTCTCTCTCTCTCTCTCTCTCTGCTCACACTCAGGCCCCAGCTCTCTCTCTCTCTCTCTCTCTCTGCTCACACTCAGGCCCCAGCTCTCTCTCTCTCTCTCTCTCTCTGCTCACACTCAGGCCCCAGCTCTCTCTCTCTCTCTGCTCACACTCAGGCCCCAGCTCTCTCTCTCTCTCTCTCTCTCTGCTCACACTCAGGCCCCAGCTCTCTCTCTCTTTCTCTGCTCACACTCAGGCCCCAGCTCTCTCTCTCTCTCTGCTCACACTCAGGCCCCAGCTCTCTCTCTCTCTCTCTCTGCTCACACTCAGGCCCCAGCTCTCTCTCTCTCTCTCTCTCTCTCTGCTCACACTCAGGCCCTCTCTCTCTCTCTCTGCTCACACTCAGGCCCCAGCTCTCGCTCTCTCTCTGCTCACACTCAGGCCCCAGCTCTCTCTCTCTGCTCACACTCGGGCCCCAGCTCTCTCTTTCTTCACTAACACTCTATCTCTGCTCACACTCAGGCCCCAGCTCTCTCTCTCTCTCTTCACTAACACTATCTTTGCTCACACTCAGACCCCAGCTCTCTCTCTCTCTCTCTGCTCACACTCAGGCCCCAGCTCTCTCTCTCTCTGCTCACACTCAGGCCCCAGCTCTCTCTCTCTCTGCTCACACTCAGGCCCCAGCTCTCTCTCTCTCTCTCTGCTCACACTCAGGCCCCAACTCTCTCTCTCTCTCTCTCTGCTCACACTCAGGCCCCAGCTCTCTCTTTCTTCACTAACACACACTCTCTCTCTCTCTGCTCACACTCAGGCCCCAACTCTCTCTCTCTCTCTCTCTCTGCTCACACTCAGGCCCCAGCTCTCTCTTTCTTCACTAACACACTCTCTCTCTCTCTCTCTGCTCACACTCAGGCCCCAGCTCTCTCTCTCTGCTCACACTCAGGCCCCAGCTCTCTCTCTCTTCACTAACACACTCTCTCTCTCTCTCTCTGCTCACACTCAGGCCCCGGGTCTCTCTCTTCACAGACACTCAGGCCCCGGGTCTCTCTCTTCACAGACACTCAGGCCCGGGCTGGCTGGAGCTCTGGTCTCTCTGCCTCCCCCCCCCCTGGCTGACTGACTGGCTGACTGACTGGCTGCCTGACGAGTCCTCCCAGCTGCTCCTCCAAGCCAACCAGATGCACAAGATGGTCCGGGGCGAGCGCCGCCACCGCCGATTGTGACGTAACCGCTCCTTGGGGGCGTGGGAAGATTCCGAGAAACCAACACTGAGCATGCGCAGCGCCCAGTGTGGGGTGGGGGGAGGGGGAGGGGGGGGGGAGTGTGTGAGTGTCACGTGGGGCTGCTTTCTCTGCTCAGTCTGGTGTCTTGGTCCCCTCCTTCCTCTGGGAAGGACTGAAGCGTTACCAACCCGCTTGCCCCACGCCCCCCCCCCCCCCCGCCCCCGGGACCCCCCCCGCCCTGCTCGCTCGCTCCACCATCAGCGTTCAGCCGGTCCGAAACGCCACCCTCGCCCTCTCCTTTCTTTCCATCAAGACCTTCCTCTTCGATCGTGCCTTCGGTCATCTTCTCGCCCACCCCCCCCCCACCCCCCCACTTTGCTCTCCATCCTTCTTGACTCCAACCCCTCGTTCGGCGACGGACACGAGAACGTAAAAATTTGCTGGACGAAAGAAGAAGACCCGAGGTCCATCTCGTTCACGTTCCACCGTCCTGGCGTTCACTTGGCATGCCATATCCCAAACTATATGCCGTATCTCTTCACTGTCTAGCGCCTTGGGCCGTCCTCGTGACATGAAAGGCACTAAATAAATGCAATTTGTTGTCTGATGTATGCTGAAGTCGATCATTGTGCTTAAGAGTGATCAAACCAGACGAAGAGTTGCACATGTGAGCTGTCACCTTCATTCCCGCCACTCCCACTGTCGCAAATTATTAGGTTGTCAGCCCGGCTCAGTTGTTAGCACTCAAACCTTTCAGTCAGGTTGTGGGTTCAAGCCCCATGTCCTGCGCCTGAATCTTATATTGTCTAATCTGATGCTCTGGCGCATTGCTTGGGTTATGCAGAATTGTCGGTGGTGCCATCCTTTAGAAACTAGAGATGTTAAAGCGAGATCTCGTCTGCCTGTTCAAATGGCGTTAAAGATCCCATGACACTATTCGAAATTGGTTGGGAGTTTCTCCCAGTGTGAGGTACTTCATGGCGAGGCACACAGCACACAGAGTTTTTTTCACTAACGAATAATCCACCAAATAAAATTGGTTGTTCACGTTGTAATGATCCTCAATCCTCAACAACTGGTGTATTCAGTAACTACTTCAAGACCCATCTCAAGACCCTCCTCTTCGACTGTGCTTTTGATCACCTTCCCTCCCGCCCTCCACCCTCCCCAATCTCAACCCTCAGCTCGGGTCTGAAACACTGATTGTCCAGCGCTTTGGGACGTCCTCTCGATGTGAAAGGCACTATACAAATGTAATTTTGTTGTTGTTATTGTACTTTTTATCAGTTTGCAACACTCGAATACTCCAACCATAGCCCACAACGACAGGGCCTTCCCAGGATCCCTTTTATACTTCTAGCTTCAATTTCATTGCTTCTTCTCAAATTATCCATTACTCATAAAGGATACCTAACACACTTCAAGACTGATTGTGAGATATTGCTGTGCACAAATTGGCTGCCCTGTTCGTTCATAAAACACACAATCACTCTATTATGCAGTATATTCTGGCTAATGTTCAGGTTGACACACCTCCAAAGGTAGCACAACATACAATACAGCTATCAATCCCTCAGTAATGGACTACAGTCAACCTGGATTATGAATACATGTTTTGGTACCACATCAGCTTGACACACATTTGATGTATGGCAAAGTAAAAAAATACTCTACTGTATGTCTAGCCATGCACTACCTCAAATGAGGGCAGTTGATGCTGATGCTAGGTGCCAAAAGTGGAAACATGTTTCATTTATCAGGGTGGAAAAATCTTGCCTGATCAATGTAGATAAAAATTCTTGGTTGTATTTAACTTAATGATTTACTGCAGCAATACATCATCTTGAGACTGCTTGGAGTATTGCTGTAATGAGAATGAAGGTCAACTGCATTGTTACTGCTCTGAGTTCCTCTCCGCCTGCTTCATCTCCGCCTGCTACAAAAATATTTTTTGTATTGTATCTCCTTGAAATATTTACATTGAAAGAGTTGTTCTTGTCTTCAACAACAACAAATAACATTTGTACAGTGCCTTTCACGTAGGGAAGAGGTTCTAAGGCCCTGGACAGTCAAGGATTAGGACCCGAGCTGGTGGTTGGGATTGGGAGAGTTGGAGGCCAGGGACGGTAGGGTTAGGAGGGTGACCGAAAGTGCAGTCAAAGAGGAGGGCCTTGAGACATGCCTTGTGGGAGGCAAAGGAGGGGGTGAGGTGAAGGCACTGTGGAATGGAGTTCCAAAGGGTGGGGGCAGAAAAGCTGAAGGCCCGACCTCTGACGGTGTGGCAGGCCGTGCAGGGAAAGGAGACAAAACAGAGGAAAAGGAACTCAGAACAGTAACAATACAATTGATCTTCATTCTCATCACATCACAACACAGATTTCCTGAAAGTGATTCACTTTGGAATCTGGTCATCTTTTGATTACAAGCACAATCTAATATAAGTTGATGACAAAATTGCTGAGCACCATCAACACATCTGTGTTTGTGCTTTTTTACAGTGCCACATAGTGCCACAAGATGATGTCATTTTCAATCTGTTTATGCTATTTTACTGTTCTCACTCCGTCTCATAAATCAAATAACACCTGCGACCTACTCCTTTGTTCACACCAGAATAAAAAACAGCACAACCTCTGACGTTTATGCATCTATTGATTAATTAATCCTTGGATTCGATATAGCACCTTATCAACAACAACATTACATTAGTATAGTGCTTTCACGTCTGGAGGATGTCTCAAGGCGCTGTTTTGGACCCGAATTGAAGGTCGGGATTGGGGAGGGTGAAGGGAGGAGGTGGAAGGAATGGGACCGAAGACACGGTCGAAGAGTAGGGTCTAGATATGGGTCTTGAAGGAGGCAAGGGTGAGGCGGTGGGACTGCGGGATGGAGTTCCAGAGGATGGGAGCAGAGTGGCTGAAGGTCTGCCTGACAATAGTGGGACGGGGGACGTGAAGCAGGCTGAAGCCCGCTGAGCGGAGGGAGCAGGCAGTTAGGGGGTTAGGAGATCGCAGAGGTAGGGGGAGAGCAAGGCCATGGAGGGCTTTGAAAGTGAGGACCAGGATCTTGAACTGTATCCTCTGTATGATGGGAAGCCAATGGAGTCGGGCGAGGATGGGGGTGATAGGGCCACGAGAAGTCTCAAACCACACTGTTTTGACACGTCTCAAAGCGCTTCACAGATTACATTGCGAAGTGGATTTTGTAAAGTATTTTGCGAACCAAACCTATGCAAAGTTAAGTGTCCACGCGTTAAGAGTATCATTGTACGTCTTGTAGCTGCTCTTGTCAGTATGGCGCCCCCTGTTGGCTCTCCCCAGTGCCCGTTATTTGCGTGACTGAGCCGTCAACGTGCCCACAATACCTTGCAGGTCAGAATAATGAAACATAAACAATTAAACGGTCACCAAAAGTTGGCCAATATGTCTTCAAAAGTGCTCAAGTGCAGAATGGCCGTGTTGTGCATCGGGAAACCCAGGAGCTCAGCCGCACGGCGTTCAACCTGGTGGCAAACGGCGAGGGCTTGAAATCTGCTGTACCGCAACAAAGAGGAGAGTTGGGCGGCGTTGGTGTGCGGCTGGACCTCTCCCGGGCTATGCTCTGGTTTCTCTTCAGATCGTATAAATCTTTCGCCTTTTACTAAAGATTTCCGTGGAGAGGAGCATTTACGAGTTTTTAACCCAATTTTTTTAGGCTCTGCACCAGCAGAGCTCCCTTCCCAATGAACAACAGAGTAAAACACACTCCCACTCCCTTCCTTTGGTCACCCTCCCACTCCCTTCCTTTGGTCACCCTCCCACTCCCTTCCTTTGGTCACCCTCCCACTCCCTTCCTTTGGTCACCCTCCCACTCCCTTCCTTTGGTCACCCTCCCACTCCCTTCCTTTGGTCACCCTCCCACTCCCTTCCTTTGGTCACCCTCCCACTCCCTTCCTTTGGTCACCCTCCCACTCCACTCCCACCCTTGTTCTTCTCCTCCACCCCTCCCGATCCTGACCTCCCGCCGCCACCCCCCCCCCCCCCAAGCAGTGGCACCGGTCTGTGTGCCGCCACGTGAAATGGGCAGAGGGTACATTTGATGCTTGAGATGTAACCCAAGAGTCCTGAGAACGTATGTCAGACAACGCTCAGCAGGTCAGGTCAGGCAGCGTCTGACGGGAGAAAGGAAAAGTCAGTCAACGTTTCGGGTCCACGACCCTTCCTTCCTCGGCACTGGGGCGTGTTGGGAGGGAGAGGCTTTTAAGGCCTGACGGTGAGGGGCGGGGGAGGCGAGGCAGGGCAAGGGAGGCAAAGAAGAAAACGGGGTAGAAGACATGGCATGACGGGTTAAAGAGATGCTAATGATTTTGCGCCCCGAAGATGTATGTCCGCCTGCCTGCCTGCCCCCGCAAAATGGGGAGCGGCCAGGAGTGAGGTAATTGGGTGTAAATGCTCCCTGTAGATAAAGGGAACAGAACTCCAGCAGGGACCCCGAGGTTGACAGGGATGGGACTGTTTCGGGTTGTTTAGTGTGTCTGTATGGGTTTGTATTTGCGAGGGGTTTCCGGGTGTGCGTTTGGGTAAACATGTGCACATCGGGGTGCTCTCTGAAATAGTCAAGTGTGCCTCATCAGGATGTGTGTGGGTGTGCACTTGTGTGTGTAGTGCAAATGGGTGTTTCCAAACGAAGCATCCCGAAAACGGAAAAATAACGTGTTTGCATCTCTTTTTTTCTGTAAAGGGTTTGATACTGTCTCAGATAAGCATAAATACTTATCTATAAATATATATTTTGTTAAAAAATAAAAGAAATCCTAGGTTCACACTCTTCAGCTGTTTTTTTTTGTCTCTATTGCATTGCTTGTTAAATTATTCCTAACATTCATGCAAAGATGTTTTTGTCAATTTCTTTTGTAAAGTTACTTTTCATCGACTTTCATTCACTTTCTCTGGCCTTATTGTCTGGATTGGCTTTATATTGTCTGAGGGTGTTGACTAAAGTATCCAATTTATTTTGTTACAATAAAGAATTTATATGATCCAGTGAGGGCTCTCCCCTCCCACCCGCCACCACTTTGAATGTTGATTGTAAATCTTATGTTTTTCTATTCTTCCTTCAAACAATGCAATGCAGTGATGGGGTATGTGTTGCCTTGTCGGAAATGCTGTCCTTCGGATGAGCCAATAAACGAACTGCCGGTTCAAGTGAACTTTAAAGATCCCATGGCACTCTGGCCAACAATCTGCCAAACAAAAAATTGACTAGTCACTCCATGGCTGTTTGTTGTTATGAATAATTGACTGCCATGTTTTGTCCCAAAATACACAATCAAACCACTTTACAGTATACAAAACCCCAAATACTGCAGATGCTGAAAATCTGAAACTATACAGTATATCCTGTGAAGCACTTTGAGACGTAAGGCAATGCAAGGATTATTATTATTATATTACAATTAAGCAGTTACTACACTTTACAGTATATCCTGTGAAGTGCTTTGAGACATCCTCGTGATGTGAAAGCCACTATACCAAATGCAAAGATGACTGTATTTGGGATTGGTCTTGTTGCTCTTAACTAACTCGCTTGATGTCTTTTTTCTTGTTCCCTCCCTCTTACCTGCATCAATGGAAGACTTTTCTGAAGTGCATGGCTTTCCACTAAGTACCTCGGCCATTGAAACAGCTGGGATCAGGAACTCACCAAATGGAGAACTGGTACAAATCCACAATGTACAGTAACACTCTATAGGTCATTTTGAGAAAGCAACCCTCAGTTAAATTTCCACTGCTCCAATTATTATACCAATCATTGCATTTAATTTTGCGCCTATAATGTCAACACACTTCACAAGTAATTTCTATCTAGTGTGGTGATAGTGGTGATAGTATATTTGTGAACAGTTAAGTTCCCATAATTATGAAGTGAATGACCAATGATTTTGAGGATTGTTAGCCAGGACATCAGGAGCAACTCCTTTCTTTGTTCAAATAGTGTTTTAACATCCACCTGAACAGGCGGTACCTTGGTTTAATTAAAGAGGCTTAAAAGACAATCTTTACAGTATATTCTGTGAAGCGCTTTGAGATGTCTCAATGATTTGATAAGGCGCTATATCAAATGCAAGGATGATTATTATTATTATTATCTCTCCTTGTACAAGACCTTCACAAGACTTTTCCAGCAATGTGGGAACAGAGACCAAGGAGCCAAGCATCTGGCATCAAAGGCACTGAAATCACATGTACTGTGTCACATCACGTGAGGGGTCGAGAATCACTGTGGCCAATTACTGATTCAGCACTGAAAGGGTTATGCGGCCTACTTTCCTAATTAGCTTCATTCTGCACTAGCTGATGCCTTACTCACTTGGCCATTGGGAGAAATGATTCATAAACTATGTTGCATTATTTAATTAATAATAATATAATAATCCTTGCATTTGATATTGCGCTTTTCACGTCTTCTAGACGTCCCAAAGAGCTTCATAGAATATACTGTAAAGTGACTGTATATTTATGGGCAGAGTGGGGCAGCCAATTGCACACAGCAGTGTTCCACAAACAGTTGCGGATTGAATTAACCAATTTATTATTTTTTTTCTTGAGGGATTATTATCAGATGTGTGGAGTAAGGAAACTTGCCCAAGGTTTCGCCCTGTTGGGAATTGAACCCAGGTCTCTCGCTTGTGAGGCAAATGCTCTAACCACTGAGCTACAGGACTCCCTCAACAAAGGACAGACCTGTCAATTAAGACATGTTACGAGAGGCTCTTTGGCCCATTGGATCTCTGCTCTGCATAAGTGACTGCTGCATTTCAGCCACAAAATCTGCAATCAATTCACTTTATAGTATATTCTGTAAAACACTTTGAGATGTCTCAATGGTGTGATAAGGCGTCCTGGCCTCAACCATCCTTTCTGTTAACCTGTTTAATCATAGAATCGTACAGCACAAAAAGAGGCCATTCGGCCCATCGAGTTTGTGCCGGCTCTTTGAAAAGATTAATTAAGTCATTAATTAAGTTCAATATTTTGGAGCACCAGTGTCAGGACAGTGAGGGAACATTGGCTTGAGCACTCACAACGTAGATTTGCCAATCTCACTACTTTGGCAACCACAATAGCAAATTGTATTTATATTGTGCCTTTCACGTTTGAAGGGCAAACCAAGGCGCTGGGCAATCATGGGTGAGAACCAAGGGGGTGTGGGAAGATGACCAAACGTACGGTCAAAGAGGAAGGTCTTGAGATGGACCTTGAATGAGGCTAGAGAAGGAACAAGAAGGCAAAAGAATTCAAGCATAGAGTTCCAGAGAGTGGGGGCAAAAAAGACAGTGGGAAGGACAAGGTAGGAGAAGTGAAGTAGGCCAGTGCCTGCACAGCAGAGGGAAAGTCAGTAAGGTATGTTGGAGGAGGTAGAGTTTTCCTGGAGCTTTAGCAAATCTTTCAGCAATCAGCTCAATAGTCATATGGTTTGGAGAGCTGGGAGCGGTTCAGTGATTTGTCCTTATTACATGACCCTGGGAGACTAGAGAGGGAACAAACTGTAAAGAAATTAAGAGGGATTCAGGCCCTCATTATAAAGGAGCAAGGCATCTTTTTTGCAAAGTTGTGCATTTTCTGTTAAAAAGAAACCTTGAGGTAATCTATTTATTTTTAAAGTATTGCAATGATTCCAACAAAAAGAATAATTAGACAGACGGTGTGGTAAAGATTTGACAGACTGAGAAATCACAATGAATTTGATCTCATTCCAATGAGCACAGCACTGCCAATTTAGAAATGACAGAGATTCCAGTGAATTCCTTAGTTACAACAGGAACATCTCTTGACAAAATCAAGAACAAATCAATGGATGATAAGGCACTTGGAGATATATCTGACCAATTTGAGAATTTGAGCAAAGAGGTTTGCTAATCTTTACACATGTGCAAAAAATATTTTTACAATATTCTAGTGCTGAATACTCTATTGTTAATAGCTCCTTGTAATTTACTGGCATTTCATGGGGACTGTTTTTCTTTTTCTAGCAGATCTTTTGTTCCATTCACCCTCTGAGACATGCTAAAAAAAAATCTGCATTGAGATTCAGGAATAGCATAGCAGTAAAAACTGCATCACATTCAGCTTTGCTTCTTAATCAGGAAGAACTAAAATAATGTGTTGAATATCAGTTTACAAATCATAGTTCTAAGATATTTCTTAGCTTTTGGTTGAGTAGCAAGATGTATGTAATAATATTTAATAATTTTGCATTTCATACAGTGTTTTATCACGTCACCGAGCAGTCTCAAAGTGCTTTAAAAATTGTAAAAAACTAGGATGAATTGAAAGATGTTGGAGAGGAAAGCAAGTAAGACAGAAACACAGACATTCTCAGCATAATTTTTTTTGGATCAATGTGAAAACCTATCACTATGCTTCAGAATCTGCAACCTGGACATATATATGCCACCTCCCCCCCGGAAGAATGCACCTTACTTGTTGAATGCCTTGGGGGCACTGCTAGCATAATACAATTTAAACTTATACTGCGCCTTTCAGGTCAGGAGGATGTCCCAAAGCACTTGACAATTCTGGCTGGGCACCAAAGCTGAGGGGGGGTGAGATGGGGAAAGATGACTAAAAGCTGCTAGGGAATTAATTGATTTATAAGTATGAGGATCTTGAAATTGATCCACTCTGCAATAGGGAAATACAGTTGGAAATATAAATCTTCAACTGCTTAGCTCTGCAAATCAATCAAGGCAGATTCCAAGCCCTGGATATATGAACGTGTGTTCACAAACCCAGACTCCAAGTAACAACGTCCAGCAGCTTCTAACTTCTGCTCTAATTTATTTTGTAACAGTTCTGAGATTGCACTCCCTTTTCACTGATTTCTCCAACTAATAGCCTGCAGAGCTATGAGGAAAAGACAACTAAGCGGCACAGTATAGATTGCTCATTCAAAAGTCAGACATGATGGGCTGAGTGGCCATTTTCTGTCCTGTAAATTTCTATGGTTCTAAAAGGACAGGAGCAAATAAACGTTAAAGAAAACCTGAATGAACAATAAGCTTTTACACCAAATTGTAGTAACTTCAGTCATCCACAATAACACAAAGGAATACACAGACTTACCTTGGACAGATTTACATACCCGAAGCAAATAAAAAATATTTCAAAGTAACAGCATGTCCAAGGTCAGTTTATTTATTCATTTGTGGCCTCCTGCAGAAATCAAGGAGAGAAGCAACCAATGCAAATCAATCAGAGAGGAATTCAGTGAATGTAGAAATAAATATTTGTTGCTGCTTGATTTATTCTATATATTTGAATTTGTATTCCTGAATTACCTTTAACCCTTTGTTTTTCTTTAACCATATCCAGTAATGATCAATAATTGATCATTATTGGATATGATTAGAGAAAGATTGACCAATAATTTGGTCACTCATTTTACGACTATTTGCGGGACACTGCTGTGCGCAATTGGCTGCTACATTTCACCCATAAAATATACAGTCAATTCACTTCACAGTTATATTCTGTGAAGTGCTTTGACTCAACTTGAAGACGTGATAAGGTGCTATATCAAATGCAAGGATTATTATTATTATCCTTTTGTTTCTTCTGTTTCTTGCGTGCTTAACCCCTTTATTTCCACAAGAATTAATTTATCTTGTGATCTGCGGCCAGTCAGAGCTGTTGAGAAAACGTACTAAATATTGACTTTGAAGACAACAATTGGATTTTTCTGGTCATCGGAAACCCTAGCTCTTCCCTACACAAGCTGCAGACTATTCAAAGCTCTGCAGCCCTTGTCTCTAACCTCAAACAGGCTCCAAAAGCCTACAACCCAAGCTCGCTCAGCCTCACAGGCTCCCCATCCCCAGCAGATCATGATCAAGATCCTCATTCTCTTATTCAAATCCCTCCCTGGACTCACCCCACCCATCCTACCTCTGCAACCTACTTCAGCCGCAAACCTGGCCGCTTCCTTTGCTCAGTGAATATCAAAAAGGAAAGGTCTCAACAAGTTGTTGTTGTTAGTGTTCATGTCCTCCACTCTACCATCAACAGGTGGCGTTTTAGCCATCCTGTCCCTGCTCTCTGGAACTTCATCGCAGAATCCCACTAACTTGCTTGCTCCTTCTTGTTTAAGGCACATCTTAAAACATATCTCATTGACTTTTGATCATCTTTTCTCTCCTCATTGGCTCCCACCCAGTATCATTAAGCACTTTGACATGAATGGTATATAAATGTAAATTGAATTGCACCTATGTGGGCAGCCTGGTAATATATCATAATCACAACATGAAAAACTTGAGAGCTTCTACTGGGCATAATCACACTAAGCCACCTGCCACCATAACTAGACTTTTCTAGGAAAAGAAAGTTTTGTTTTTCCTCCACAGTGCAAAATAGCCCAAGAGTGGATCATAGACGGTGATATACTGTGTATATGTGTGTGTGGAGATGGGAGGGGGGGATAGAAAGAGAACTGGCACTATATGGGGAGATCTAAGAGAGAGAAAAAGACGTGAATGTTGTTCTATAGCAACAGTATAGATTCCTGATATACTTCCTGTATACTTGCTGATAGAAGTACTTTTGGGTTAGTGCCATACATTGTACTTCATGAGATGACTTGATATCCTCACTGTTTTCAAATACACAATGGCAGTGGTCCATTTTAATGGGGGATATTGAGGTCTCGAATGCAGAACATACAACAACTTGCACTTATATAGCGCCCACCGTGCTATATGGCATCTCAGAGCGCTTAACAGTAGCAGAGCCTGACTCCGAGCTTGGATTCCTCATTCGCAAATGTGCAACTGTACAAATGTGCAAATGTACAATTGAAATGCTATCAATTTTATTTAGTTTCACATTTGCGAACGAGGTATCCAAGATTTAAACGGTGTGGAACTGTGAACCGGCAGCATGAAGTGGAGTGGTCCAAACCAGGTTTCAATTACAGATTAGAAAGAGTCACAACAGTGAGGCAGAGACGCATACGAACACTAAAGAGACGCTTAAGATAGGCAGAGACCCATTATCCACACAGTTTTTTAAATTTTTATATATATATATATCTGCAATGGGATCCAGTCCCGATTAGTGCAGAAATCTGCCCATCTTGTGCAACAACAAATTAAATTTGTATAGCGCCTTTCACGTCGCGAGGACGACCCGAGGCGAAGCACGTTCAAGTTGTGTAAGTTCCTGAATTGAGGCAGTCAGGTCCCCCCCACTCCTCTCTCCGCCCCCTTCCTCCTCTCTCCTCTCTCCCCCCTCCCCCACTCCTCTCTCCCCCCTCCCCCCTCCTCTCTCCGCCCCCCTCCCCCACTCTCCTCTCTCCCCCCTCCCCCACTCCTCTCTCCCCCTCCCCCCTCCTCTCTCCGCCCCCCTCCTCCTCTCTCCTCTCTCCCCCTCCCCCACTCCTCTCTCCCCCTCCCCCTCCTCTCTCCGCCCCCCTCCTCCTCTCTCCTCTCTCCCCCTCCCCCACTCCTCTCTCCCCCCTCCCCCACTCCTCTCTCCCCCCTCCCCCACTCCTCTCTCCCCCCTCCCCACTCCTCTCCCCCACTCCTCTCTCCCCCTCCCCCACTCCTCTCTCCCCCTCCCCCTCCTCTCTCCGCCCCCTCCTCCTCTCTCCTCTCTCCCCCCTCCCCCACTCCTCTCTCCCCCCTCCCCACTCCTCTCTCCCCCCTCCCCCACTCCTCTCTCCCCCACTCCTCTCTCCCCCCTCCCCCCTCCTCTCTCCCCACTCCTCTCTCCCCCACTCCTCTCTCCCCCCTCCCCCCTCCTCTCTCCCCCCTCCCCCACTCCTCTCCCCCCTCCCCCACTCCTCTCTCCCCCCCTTCCTCTCCCCCACTCCTCTCTCCCCCCTCCTCTCTCCCCCTCCCCCACTCCTCTCTCCCCCCCCTTCCTCTCCCCACTCCTCTCTCCCCCTCCTCTCTCCCCCCTCCCCCACTCCTCTCCTCTCCCCACTCCTCTCCCCCTCCCCACTCCCTCCCCTCCCCTCCTCTCTCCTCCCCCCTCCTCTCTCCCCCTTCCCCTCCCCCACTCCTCTCCTCCGCCACAAAAAGTGCCGTAAAGCAGGCGACGCTGTCCTAAAACTGTCGTGAGGAGCAGCGGCGGAAGTGACGTCAAACGAGTTCCGGTCCCGGAGACTCAGCGAGAGGGGCAGCGTGTCTGACACCGAGAGAGAGAGAGAGAGTGTGAGAGAGACACAGAGAGAGAGAGAGAGTGTGAGAGACACACAGAGAGAGAGAGAGAGCAGAGTGTGTGTGTGAGAGAGAGTGTGAGAAGACACAGAGAGGGGGGGAGGCTGCTCGCCCGGCGGCAGCGTGAGCTCAGAGCCGACACCCACACGTGTGTGAGAGAGACAGAGAGAGAGAGAGAGACAGTGACAGAGAGGCCCCCCCACCACACACACACACAGAGACAGACAGAGAGCCCCCCCCCCACACAGACACACACACACACACAGACAGTGACAGAGAGGCCCACACACACACAGAGACAGACAGAGAGCCCCCCCCCCCCCACACACAGACACAGAGACAGACAGAGAGCCCCCCCCCCCCCACACACAGACACACACACACACAGAGACAGTGACAGAGAGGCCCCCCACCCCCCCCCCCCACACACACACACAGACAGTGACAGAGAGGCCCCCACACACACACACACAGAGACAGTGACAGAGAGGCCCCCCACACACAGACATACACACACACACAGATACAGTGACAGAGAGCCCCCCCCCCCACACACACACAGTGACAGAGAGGCCCCCCCCCACACACACACACACACACACAGACAGTGACAGAGAGGCCCCCCCAGACACACAGAGACAGTGACAGAGAGCCCCCCCCACACACACACACACAGACAGTGACAGAGAGGCCCCACACACACACACACAGAGACAGTGACAGAGAGCCCCCCCACACACACACACACAGAGACAGTGACAGAGAGCCCCCCCCCACACACACACACAGACAGTGACAGAGAGGCCCCACACACACACACACAGAGACAGTGACAGAGAGCCCCCCCCACACACACACACACAGAGACAGTGACAGAGAGCCCCCCCCACACACACACACACAGACAGTGACAGAGAGGCCCCACACACACACACAGAGTGAGTGAGTGAGTGAGACAGTGTGTGTGACAGAGAGAGTGTGAGAGGGGCAGCACCAGACCCTGCACCACAGTCAGGCAGGGAGAGAGGGAATGAAGAGAAAACTCAAGGAGATCTCTCCGCAAGGTGCTGAGCAGGAGGTAGGGTGTCCATCTGCCACTCTTCAACTGCTCTTATGTGGCCTTTTTTTGTGGTTGTGTGTGTGTGTGTGTATGTGGTGTGTATGTGCTTGTCTTGTCTGTTTCAGTGTAGTGGCTGATCTTTGGGGCCCTGTTCTTCTGGGTGGTTCACAAGGCTCAGAGCCCATCCAATTGCTTGGGACACAAATACATGGTCCCATGAGCACATTTAAAACATGTGAGGCAGTACATTTCTCAGTTGTTGCTTAAGGACTACAGGAGTCTTCAGACTACCTCTGCAATCACTCCCGGATGCAGGTTCTCTGCTGTTCATTGTGAAAAGTTGTAATAATAATAATTTTTACATTTGATAAAGTGCCTTTCACGTGGGAAAGGATGTCTGTATTTGTAGGTGAATGTGGCAGCCAGTTTGCATACAGCAATATCCCTTAAACAGCTGTGAATGACCAATTTTATCTACGTGACTGTTGGCCAGGACAACAGGAGAAATTTTTTTCTCTTTTTAAACTTGCCATGGGATCTTTAAAGTCCACCAACACAGACAGATGGGACCTCTGTTTCAACGACTCATCTGAAGGATGGCACATCTAGCAATGCAGCATTCCTCACGCACTGACTGACAAGCAAACCTTTTCCCCACCAGATAGAAATGTTAACAACAACAAATTACATTTGTATAGCGCCTTTCACATCAGAAGGACATCCAAAAGCGCAGGACAGTCAGGGATCTGCACCTGAAGTGGTGGTTGGGATCAGGACGGGTGGAGGGCGGGAAGCGAAGGGGTAGGAGACGGACCGAAGGTATGGTTGAAGAGGAAGGTTTGAGACTGTCTTGAAGGAGGCAAGGGAGGGGGCGTAGCCGAGGGACTGTGGAATGGAGTTCCAGAGGATGGGGGCAGAGAGGCTGAAGGTCCGCCTGCCAATGGTGGGGCCGGGCAAGGCTTAAGAGCTTTCCCGTCCCCTCTGTTTTCAACTCCCCTACCCCAGATTCCCAGTTGGCTGTGGGAAGGAGCTTTGAGATGACATCCCGAGGTGAAAGGCTGCCTGAATGTGAAATTATTTTTGTTAAAGGTAATTGAAGAGGAAGATGAAGAGGACAAAGAAGAAGAGAGGAAATCTCAAAAGAAGAGAAAAGAGAAGCAGACGCCAGATGCCGGAGTGATAACAGTTGTTAAGATGAACAAGAAGGATCTGTACAAGCCACCGACCAATGAAGAACTCAATGAGCTGAAGGAGACTGAGAGCCTCTTCCACTCCAATCTGTTGCGGATGCAGGTAATGCTTGTCCATTGCAATTTCTGTGTGTTTCTGGCCTTTGAATGTTTGCCAAAGTAGTCTGAAAATACAAATCCTTTCTTTCTCTCCCCGCCCCCCCCAACACCACCAAGTTGAAGCACTAAAGTATGATGGTTGAAGGGCTCTTGCATCTTATGTGCAAAGCAAAGTTTTGTAGGACCATTTGCTAATTAATGCAGTGGGCTGTTGGTGATGTTTTTAAGGGGAAAAACAAAAGCCACTTATTTCTAAACCATTTCATCATGAAAGACGTAAACCACGTACAGCTTATTAAAAGCAACATTTAAATAAAAATGTTGCCACTTGAAGGCTCAAGTTTTTCCTTTAATATTCTTTACAGCAACAATTTACACTTATACAGTGCCTTTCACAATGGGAAAATGTCTCAAAGTGCTTTGTAAAGACTGAGCTTCGAGAAACCTGAGATGGGGGTTGGGTGGGTTGAGGGGAGATGACCGAAAGCACAGTTGAGATGCAAGTCTTGTGGCAGGATTTGGAAGCAGAGAGGGAAAGGACAAGATGGAGGGATTACAGGAGAGGGTAGAGGGCAAAGTGCTGAGGTATGAAACAAGCTGGAGCAGGGCCACAGAAGATTGCAGAGAGATGATGGTGCAAAGCCATGGAAGCTTTTGATGGTAAGGATATTAAAGTAATGAGGGATAGAGGGCTGGTGCAGCCAGGAGAGGATGGGGGTAATGGGGATCACAGAGGCTAGTGTGGGAGAGGATAATAATAATAATCCTTGCATTTTATATAGCACTTTATCATGTTGTCGAGATGTCTCAAAGTGCTTCACAAGATATACTGTCAAGTGGAATGACTGCGTGCTCTGTGGGCGAAGGTGGCAAGTATGGGAGAGGATGGGGGTAATGGGGTCACATTGGCTGTTGTGGGAGAGGATGAGGGTAGTGGAGTTCTGGGTAGTTTGGAGGTTGTTGAGGGAGGATCTGGGGATGCTGGTTAACAGTACATTGGAAGAATCTAATCTGAAGGTGGGAAAGGCATGGGTGAGGGGTTCTGCAGTATTAGGGGTAACATAGTGGTGGTGTTGGGTGATGTGGAGATGGAAGAAAGTAGACATTTTTAAAAAAAAAGCTCAAGATTTATAGGAAGTGAATGGAAAAAAATGAAAGACAAAATCAGCAAGTAAGTCACCAAACAGCAACAACAAGATTACATTTGTATAGCGCCTTTCACGTCGGGAGGACGTCCCAAGGTGGGGGGAATTATAGGCCATGTTGAGTCTGTTGGTCTCTGCCAGGCTTGCATGTGGAGGCTAAATTTGCCCTGGATTCCCAGGGTTAGGGAGCGGAAAACTGTATTGATGAATGGCATGCTGTAGGCTCAGTTGCAATGTGGCCTGTTATTAAGCATTTGTTTATTTAAAAAGGAACACATGTAAACCTGACTTGGTGACTTCAGGGAATGTAGATGGAATCAGAATGTTACTGGCTGAGGAATGGCAAACTGGACCCTCCCTGCAGCTCATTTAATTAAAAATGTTAATATAAGTCTAGTTAAATCCTCCTATTGTTACCAAAATGTTCTGTGCTGCTGCTGGGTATGGGTGCAAATAGTTTTAATTTATTTCTTAGACATTTTAGACACTGCTCATTCCAGGAACCCTCCGGTTTATGCTTAAAACGCATATTGGGATTTATTTCTATACAATTTATTTTTTTGTATACCAACAAATATCCTTGCATTTGATATAGCGACTTTTAAATCGGGAGGACTTTGAGGTACCTCAAAGGATTGCTGTAAAGTGTAATGACTATTTTGTAGGCCAAACACAGCAGCCAATTTATTCACGGGAATGTCCCACAAACCACTATAAAGTGGATGATCAATTTTGTGTGTGGGGGTGGGGATGGGGGGGATTTGTTGGCCAGGACACCAGGAGAATTTCTCTTGTCTCCTTGAGTAACGCCAAGGGATCTATAACATCCACCTGCACAAGCAGACAGAACATTGGTTTCATGTCTCACACTAAGCGCAGCACCTCCCAATGATGCAGCACATGCATTGGAGGTTTAGCATAGACTATGTGAGTTCAGTGTCCTGATGTCTTGAACTCAAAACCTTCTGACACAGAGAATTGTTATCAATTCAGCCAGGCTACACACCTGCATAATTCTGCCATGGACACTACCTCTTGCTGTGTGAGACCAAAATGAAAGGAGTCTGATTTTTCTTCCCCCGCCCGCATCATCTCTTTGATGATATTTTGACTCCTTTAGGTCTCCACACGGGAACAGTTCCACAGGCACTGACCGCCCACTGGTAACTCCCTGGAGTGGTAATTAATCATATGTCCAGTTAGACAGCGAATCTGCCTGTGCCTCAATAACTCCAGCTTGCGCCATCCTTGCCCGTCTTAATAATAATAATAATAATAATCCTTGAATTGATATAGCGCTTTTCAAGTCTTCTGGATGTCTCAAAGCACTTCACAGAAGTGTAAAGTGAATTGACTGCATTTTTGTGGGCGAACCGCGGCAGCCA
Organism: Callorhinchus milii; assembly: GCF_018977255.1. Classification (NCBI taxonomy): domain Eukaryota; kingdom Metazoa; phylum Chordata; class Chondrichthyes; order Chimaeriformes; family Callorhinchidae; genus Callorhinchus; species Callorhinchus milii. The sequence goes on from NW_024704742.1 coordinate 130,467,163, forward strand.
ATTGCGCACAGCAGCGTCCCACAAACAGTCATGGATTGAAGTGACCAAATTATTATTTTTTTTTCTTGAGGGATTATTATCAGGCAAATGGAGTAAGGAAGCTTGGCCAACATTTCGGCCTGTCTGGAATCAAACCCAGGTCTCTCACTTGTGAGGCGAGTGCTCTAACCACTGAGCTACAGGACTCCACAGATCTCTCGCTCTTAAATATCCCTATGGATTCCACCTCTACAACATTCTGGGGCAGTGCATTCCACGTGAATCCAGAACAATAGTTCTGCAACTTGGGGAAGTCTTCAGATTGCACCTGAGGATCTTCCTCCTAGACCATGCCTATTGTCACCATCCTTCCGTCCCCACAGCTCAGTGTCAAACTTCCCCAATGTTAAGATCTCTGAGATGCTACGCCGGTGGAGTGCACTATATAACTGCAATTTGTTGTTGATTATTGGGAGGCCATTCAGATGAAGGGCCTGACCCTCACTTCACCAGAAACTTGAACCAGTTCATAGTCTCCACCTTAAGACCATTGTCTTTAAAATTTAAAGTCAGCATAATGGCTTCCAAAGTAAGAATACATTTGAGAGTTTTTCCAAAAATCTTTAGATTTTAAGAAGCTGGTTTTAAGGCTCATATCATGAGGTATTTCAGGCCTCCGACATTCAAACCTACCAGAAGGGGTCTTTGGGTAGTTGTGGGAATCCTGTGATTTTTTTTCTCTCTCCTCACTTCCCCAAGTTGCAGAACTATTGTTCTGGATTCACGTGGAATGCACTGCCCCAGAATGTTGTAGAGGTGGAATCCGTAGGGATATTTAAGAATGAAAGAGAGATATTTGAGTAATGGATGTACGAAAGGGTATGGTGAACAGGTAGAACATTGGAATTAAAAGATCGGGCCAATATCTATTACAGTGATAGAACAGGCTCGATGGGCTGAATGACCTCCTCGTTCCTGGTTTTCTGTGTGTGTGTGTTATTGAGTTATGGAAATAAAAACTGACAATAGCAGTTTGACTTTGTATTCACTTGGGTTACATGGAGATCGAGATGATCTGATGAATTTCATACTTGCATTTTACTGTGACGAGTTGAAGAGCAGTTTGTCCTCACAAGGCTGGCCTGAATGTTACAAGCTGACAGCTCCTCAATTTTATAAATAATACACCTTGAATCTCTTCTGTTTTCTCTGCATGACACAATTCCACCTTTAGCGGAGGGGCTAGCTAACTCAGGTTGTGTGCTTTTGTGTGTGACCCTCTCAATGTCTCTCCCTGTATGTGTGTTGTGTGTTGGTTTATGCATCCATGTTGTGTGTGTGTGTATGTGAGAGTGCCTTCCTGCTGTGGGATAGCATGTCTTTGTGACACCTTTCTGTAGCACTGAACAACAGCACAGCTGAGATCAGTGAATTGATGGAGGGAGTTTGGGTTGTGGGGGGCGGACATCCTTTGCTTTCCATCGCCAACCTCAGGTTTTTAATTAAGCTCTTTTCTCAACAAATTGATTTTTGGAGCCTTTTTGTGATAACTGACTGTAACTTACAGGTGGCCACAGCACTTTCAAGCTGCTATTTTCTCTCTCACTGTCTTTTGGAGTCACGTGTGATCCATGTCCCCTCACCTGGTTTATAAATAATTCTGTCAGAGATGTATTTCCATTGATCTGAAAGAAGAGACCATCTGTTTAATCCATGTGGTGAAAATACGAATATTCATGGAAATCACAGTGTGAGTGTGACTTCATATCCAATCTCAACACCTCGTGCCCTCGGCAGGAGAGATGACAGTGTGATCTTTATGCCTGAGGGGAGGTGCGATAGTTGGGCTGTACAGTCAGATGGTGTGGGTTTATATACAAAACTTTAAAAAAATCAAACTAATATATTTGGCAACGGAATGTCAGAATTGAGTCCACCCTCTGTGATGGTCTCGGTCGTCCAGTTCCTGAGCCAGGTGCGTCCGCAGTACTCTAGGGCACTGCTTATGAAAGCACATCCAGCTGGGCTCATCGGCAGGACTTGGAAGGGCAAACCAGTCACTGGAAGCAGGGATTTTTCCCACTTAGCTCTTTTTAACCATGCAAGGCAAAGATCAAACGGGTTGGGTAGTCCTAGCTGGACAAGCAGTGAGAAGGATTGCCAGACAGTGCTTTCAATGGTAATGACAAGCTGTGCGGTTTTAGCTGGTTAGACTGAGGCAGTAGCCCAGCGCACACTATTGGGCTCCCAAGCGTTTTCTCTTGCCAACCTGCACCTAATATTCTGGAATTGGGTAAGAAGGATGTATCCCTCCAAGGAGAGTGCAAATTCCACATCAATAAATATCTTGAGGATTTCCATGTATAGGTGGAATGCATCGAATTCTCAGTTTGGTTTGGATACTCTTAAGAATGGTGATGGGTTTCTGCATATGTCAGACACCCAGTGGTCCAAAAAAATATAATGTATAACGCTTATAATGTATTTTTGAAACTTGCAGATTGAGGAACTTCTGAAAGAAGTGAAATTGAAAGAAAAGAAACGCAAGGCCATTGATGACTTCCTCCACAAAGTGAACAGACTTCTTGCCAACATCCCAGAAACACAGCAAGTTGATGTAAGGGGTTTAATTTTTTTTTAATATTTGAAATATGCTGTGCTGAGACTGAATAGATATTTGTGATAGAGAATGCTTAATTTTGTACATATGCAATAGCAATTTGTATACGTTGTATTTACCACCAAAATACAATGAGTTCACATTGTACCTTTTGCATAAAAGAATGTCTCAACAATAACTTCCATTTATAGTGGGTAGAATAATGCTTGGGAACATTTTACAGTGATGGGGTTAGATATCGAGCAAGTTGGCCTGTGGGTTGGGGGGCGCGGTGATCACAGATGAGTTTGAAAAGGTAAGTTTTAACCTGGGATTTATGGATTGAGATAAATGCAAGGGGTCCATTGCATCTTTACCTACTTGCTCATCGTGCGGTTTTCCATTTTCACTGAAGACTTTAACTCTTCAATCCCACTTGTGGTCATCTCCCATTTCTTCTCGTCTCGGCATCAGGTACCCCGTTGTTCAGCACTCTGATGCTGCCCTGCGTGAGGGTCACAAGTTGTGGTCGTTTCACTCAATGTCAATATGTAGTGTTCAAGAACAGGTTACTTTGTGTAGCGTTTTGTTCATTGATAAGTCATCAGGCCAAAACGACTATTGCCCCCTTTATTTAATAGACGTCAATTCATCACTGACTAACTTCCAGCCATTTTTCGCCTTGCTCTTCTTGAATTCCATCCAGTTCCTCTGATTCCTTCCTCTCCATTCTTTCCACATGTTCAAAGCTCACCTCAAGATTTACCTCTTTGACCATACTTTTGGTATATTTCCCCCTCCCCATCCTCTTCAGCTCCCACTTTGCCAGCTCGAATTCCCAGTCAGCAGTGTGAAGTCAGACATCCTCCTAATGTAAAAGGCACCACATAAATGTAAATTGTGATTTGTTTGGGTATTAAATAGCTCAATTCCTGAGGAGGGAGTTGCATTTACTGAATAAGAAGGGAGTTTCTCCCGATGTCCGAGCCAACATTTTCCCCAAAATAAAATTGTGGGACATTGCTGTGTATAAATGAGCAAATGAGCTACCGAGTTTGTCTACAAAGACACAATCACCCCCACTTTGCAGTAAATCATGTGAACCATAGAAATTCAGAGCACAGAAGAAGGGCATTCAGCACATTGTCTGTGCTGGCTCTTTTTAGATTCATATGATGTTACAGCACAGGAGGCCATTCGGCCCATCGAGTCTGCCGCCTCTTTTGACAGAGCAAGTCACTTTCACTAACCCCAATCACCAGCTTTCTCCCCATAACCCTGCAAACTCGTCTTCCCCAGAGACCTATCCAGTTCTCTCTTAAAAGCTGTTATCGAATCGGACTTCACTGCCCTTTCAGGCAGATCATTCCAAATTCGAACAACTCGCTGAGCGAAAACATTTCTTCTAACCTCGCCTCTGCTTCTTTTGGTAGATATCTTAAGACTGTGACCGCAGGTCACAGACACACCTCCCAACAGAAACAGCTTTTCCTTATCGAGCCTGTCGAAACCTTTCATGATCTTGAAGACCTCTATCAGGTCCCCGCGTAACCTTCTCTGCTCTAATGGGAAAAGTCCTAACTTCTCCAGCCTGTCCTCATAGCTAAGGTTCCCCATTCCTGGTATCATTCTCGTGAATCTCTTCGGCACCCTTTCCAGTGCCTCAAAATCCTTCCTAAGAACCGGAAGCAGTACTCCAGCTGAGGCCTAACCAGTGTTTTGTATAGATTAACCATAACCTCCCTACTCTTATACTCTATGCCCCTACTAATAAAGCTCAGTACACCAAATGCCTTTTCACTGCCTTATCAACGTGCAACGCTAACTTTAATTATTCACTTCTTGAACAACCAGATATCTCAGTACGTTCACCCTCCTTAAGATTGATCTACCAATTCTATATTGCCTCCTCTCATTTTTCCTACCGAAGTGTATCAACTCACACTTATCGACATTGAAATCCATCTGCCACATGTCAGAACTTTCCACCATTGTTGTGTATGTCTGCTTGCAGTTGGTTACAGTCCTCCTCACTATTTACTACCCTACCTAACTTTGTATCATCTGCAAACTTGGAAATAGTGCTCTCTATGCCCAAGTCCAGATCATTAATATATATTAGAAAGAGCAGTGGTCCCAATACCGATCCCTGGGGGACACCGCTGCACACCTCCTTCCATTTCGAGAAAGAACAATCCTTACAGTCCCATTTACTAAAAGTGTTTTGAAATGTCCTCCCGATATGAAAGGTGCTGGACCAAAATCATTATTCTGCTCAATAATGTAAGTGTGCGGTGAAGAGCTCGGAGTAGGGATTGGAGTTGCTGAGCTCTAGTGGATAAATTAGCACTATTAGAGGCTAGATGGGCCAAGTGGCCTCCTCCTATGCTGTAATTTCTGTGATTCTAAAACAGACTCACTGAAGAGGAGCCAATCCTAAATTTGGACTGTGGAGCGTTCCTGATTGATGTTAATAATTATTGTTTGCGCAGCGCTGTGAGGAGCTGCTTCTGATGAATAATTTAAGGTCGGTATCGGCCAGCTGGGACAAACCTGAGCGATTGATATATTCTTTCTGAAGTGGGCTCTAATCAAGATTTGCACAATGGAAAGTGGAATAATTTCCCCTCAGCTCTCCACCTTTAATTTATTGGAGCAAAATAATAATGTAGGTAATGTATGTGACGCTGAACTGTTGTGAATTATGACCAATTAATTCCTAACATAGTTGCATTTTCTGTCATGCCAGCAGCTGAGGAGTCGCTGAGACCTGCACCACATAGTCACTGTGTACATTAATATGTGATTGATTGGTTGATTGATTGTGAACAAGATTGAATTTTGCACGAAGCACATGCATGATATACAACAACAACTGCCCCTGTGTACGTACCTACACGAAGGGTAACGTCTTGGAGTGCTTTACAAAGACGGGGTCGGTCTATCACCAAGCAGGGGAGGGAGGTGGCCATAGGTGCGTTGGAACGATAGGTTTTGAGACAGGACTTAAAAACAAAAAGAGAGGGCTAGTGTCTAAGGACACTAACGGTGGATCCAAGAGTGCGAGGATCACACAGCAAGTAGGTGAGTGGAGGAATAGGGTCGGAGGAGGAGATTGTTGAGATGAGGAGGTGTGGATGGGTTTGTAGGTGAGCACCTTGAAATCGATCTGCAAGGGAGACAGTGGACCCTGATGAGAACTGGACTAATGGCCAACATATAGGTAATATACATGAAGCACTTTCTAGTGACAGTGGGCCGATAAATTGAGTATTCTGACCCTCTATTGAAGGTGACTACTCATTTGATATGGTTCTGTTGGCTCCCTTTGGTGGTACCTTGTTCAAGTGGCATTCGTCATATGTGAGCCAAGACAGTGAATGCCGGCAAGTGATTTGACCTTAGGGGTGCATTATAGCTGAACGTGATTCTGTTAAACCGTACACTTTATATCAGTCGATTAATCACTGTTAAAAATCATCAGCATGGGAATCCGAGCTGATATTCACTCAGCCTCACCAAGGGATAATAATAATGATAAACCCTGCATATTATATAGTGTCAGATGGCGGGAGGACATCTCAAAGTGCTTCACAGGATTTACTGTAAAGTGGAGTGACTATGTGTTTTGTAGGCAGCCAGTTTGTGCAAGGCAATGCCCCATACACAAGCCACAAAATGAATGACTAGTTTTGTCTGGGGAATTGTCATCTTAGGACACTGGGATAAAATCCCTTTTCTTTTTGAATAGTATCAAGGGATCTTTAATGTCTACCTGAACAGGCATGGGGGATCTTAGCTTAAATTCTCATCCGATGGATGGCACGTCTGACAATGTACTGGGGTGTCAGCTTAGACTATGAACTTCGAAGTCACAAAGTGGGGCTTCACAATTTTCTGATCCAGAGGTGAGAGTGCTACCAGGATTGCTGTGTGCAATTGGTTGATGCATTTTGCCCACAAAATATACAGTAAATCCATTTTACAGCGTATTCTGTGAAGTGCTTTGAGATATCTCAAAGATGAGGTGCTATATCAAATGCAAGTATTATTATTATTACAAACTGAGCCAAGCTGACATCCACCTTTACCGAAAGGATGTTGGCGTTCTATAAAAAGCTGGTCAATGGAGATTTACTGTATCTGTGAACAATTGTACATGGTTGCCAATCTCCTTCAATGCAATCACCCACATGGCAGGTGTTTAAATGATACAAAGCATTTTCTATGAACCATGCTTGAATGGCAAGTTGCTGACAACAGGCCAACTAAAAAGTTTCGAGGTGACTAATGATCATTAAATATGGGTGAGTAAGTGTAGATTGTGATTTGGATATGAAGATACTGCCAACTCAGTCGGACACGTCTATTCCCGGTGCTGGAAATTGCAGTAGAATCTGTTTCGTTAACACCCGCTGCCTCACACTATTTAAGGAAGAGGAGTTGGCTGGGAGGGTTGAGGTTCTTGCCAGCTGACTTGTTCCTTGTTAATGATGGATTTGTTCTTGAAAAGGCCTTTGTATCTCGGCTACAATTTCATACTTGCGGTCGTCTGTTTCTTTTGACCCTGTTTGTGGTCCTGTCTTTTTGCTGCCACTCTTTCCTGCAAATCAGAGCCGAAATTTAGCCCATTGTGTGGCATTGTTGGGGTGTGGGGGGACAAGGCGCAAAGAAGGGCGTCTGAATTAATCCATTGGCCTGGAGATTGGGCACTTGAGCTAAGAGGAGATCGTTATCTTCTGATTTTATCAAACTGTTTGACTGACGTCAAGGTCGTGGGCAACCTAGAGCTCTTCAGAAACAGCCACCAAAAGCATAGCTCGATGGTCACAATTCCTCGCTAGTTTATTTTTTCCTGCTAGAACCCTGTGTCCGGTATCCTTCCCGCAGCGGCACAAATGTGATCAGGAACGCTGCTCCTATTCAGTCTTCAGAGTTTGATTCGAAATGATCTTTTTTGGAGTAACGTGTTGATAAAGTGGTTCTTTCTCCCAACAGATAACGGACCAGTCGTGGCTTCCTGAAGGGGTTAAAGTTCCATTCCTTCAAGTACCGTACAACGTCAAAGGAAAGTTCCGCTTTCTGCCTCCCGCCTCTGCAAAGGTCGTTGGAAGCTACTTGCTTGGAACTTGCATCAAACCGGAGATCAATGTGGATATTGCCATCACGATACCGGCTGTAAGTCTCCCTAACCCTCGGGTTCAGTGGCTCAGGACGTCTCTGCTCGCCCACCATCTGGGCTGTACATCTGTAGACATCACGTGTTGCGCTGGCTTTATTAATCTGCAGCGGGTTGATATTGATAGCATTATATACGGTGCAGGCAAGGCAAGGATGGGTATTGTAGTACTGGAGCCATCTGCCAAAATGCACTTCCGTATCTGCATGTAGAATATAAAAAAACACTTAATGTTTCTCCACTTCTTTCTTTGTTGGCTTCTGTGGGTTAACCCATCCCCAGTGACGGAGAGAGAGCAGTGGGTTGGCCAGGGAGAGCAACTACCAGGTCCTCAGCGGCCCTGCCATAAGGTGGTCGTCTGGAGGTGCTTGAGAGCGGCCTGATGATGATGGCACCTGTTTTCACTCGCTTATTGCGGGGAACTGTATCAAAGATCGTAGGATTGGGAGTGGGAGAGAGAGTGTGTGTGCGAGAGAGAGAGAGAATTAAATCTGTGTCTCAGTGGCTATTAACTTCAAGAGTATACACTCACAATGGCATAAGAAAACTTAAGAGTGGATTGACAACAAATATACATTCTCTTATGTGACACAGGGCTCCGAATTTTCGTTCTAGTGTGTGCATGCAAGTAGCTTTCCGTTGAAATCTTGATGGTGAGGGGGGGAGGAAGAGGTTGGGTCGGGGAAAGGGTGAGGGGGGTCTGGTGTATTTGGTATTTGTTGTGACTTAACAGGTAAGATACGGGGTAATCATCTTCCTGAAGGATGTAAGACTGGATGGGATAGCTGAACGGCCGGTTTTTGTGATGTAGAATTCTACGATTCTAATTGGAATTGATTCAGGCTTGAGGCTGATCTCTGCAATTGCAGGAAACTCTACAAGAGAAGGACAACCTGAACCAGCGCTACTTCAGGAAGCGAGCGCTCTACTTGGCTCACATCGCCCATCACCTGTCCGGGAATGAGCTCTTTGAATGGGTGAAGTTTGGCTACTTCAACAGCAACCACCTGAAACCTGTCCTGCTCCTGCAACCGCGAGGTTTGTATATCACCCACCGACCTAACCCTTGTGTCGTTGTTGTCATTCATGCCTTTTTTTGTGGGGGGGTAATTATCCAATTCTTTTAAAGTCAGAGTTGCTTTTAATATTGGATTGACACCCAGGAATGTAAATAATAATAATCCTTGCATTTGATACAACGCCTTATCGTAACGTCCCACAAGCAGCCATGAACTGAATAAAATTTTATTTATCTGGGGGATTGTTGGTCAGGGCACCGGGGAGAAACTCCCTTCTCTTTTTGAATGATTTAACATCTCATCTGAAGGACGGCACCTCCAACAATGCAATGCACTGAATTGCAAGACTGCATTGGAGTTTCAGCCGAGATTAGAACTCTATCCCACAATCCCTCCACCTCACCCCCTCTCTTGCCTCCTTCAAGTCCCGTCTAAAGACCTTCCTCTTCGACCGTGCCTTTGGCCACCCCACCCCTCCTGATCCCAACACCCAGCTAGGATCCAAAAAGCCCCGATTGTCCAGCGCTATGGGACGTCTTTCCGATGTGTAGGGCGCTATACAATTGTAATTTGTTGATGATGTTGTTACCTGTGAGCCAGGCTGACATCTGAGATAACTAGATGACATGATTTCTCCATGTCTGTGCTGTACTCGTTGAGCTATCTGCGACCCATAGCTATTCGCTAGCCATACTGTGTAGCGTTCGCTGCTCCTCTGGCCATCCTTCACCTGTTTCCTTGCCCTGGTTGGATTTACTAAAACCGGGTTTTTAATGAGCATGCGGGCAAGCAAACAGTGCTCCTGCTCCTGTGCCAGGGTCGCAGATTGAGTAGCCAAGGGGGTTGAGCAGACTGCTGCTGTATATTGCCAGCCTCCTGCAGTTTGAGCCAGTTGCAAAACAGGTGCGTGAGTCGGGAGTGGCTGACAATTTCTTTCAGCACTCCAGCTGACTTCATGACATAGTCAGGTGTGTGTCAGGTGGTTCTCATTGTCACAATCATTTTTTCAAATGAGCGAGTAAGCTTATCGAGTTAATGATTGTCTTTTATCAAACAGCTTTATCCTACAGTATTTAAAAAGAGATGGGAGTTTCTCCCAGTGTCCTGGCAAACAAATCCCCAGATAAAATTGGTCATTCACTTCATCGTTATTTGTGAGAAGTTACTGGTGCATATTGGCTGCTCTGATCACCTACAAAATATAGTCACTACATTTTACAGTAAAATCCTGAGAAGTTTTTTGAAACAATTTGACAACATGATAAAGAGCTATATCAAACGTTATAATTATTATTGTCAAGTATTATGAACAAAGGCTATTTGGTCGAGGTGTCGGGAGAGTATCCAGTGCAAACATAAAGTGTGATCCCATTCTAACAGGGTTCTTTATAGTGCTGATTCAGTTCTAACATAATTACAGAGTTCACTGGTACCAATTCCCTGAGCACCTACACAGCTGGACCACTCACTACTCCTATGGCCGGCTGGCTCTAAAGCTAAAATGTTGTCATTAAATAAGACGTGATAAGGTGCTCTATCAAATCCAAGGATTATTATTATTATCGGACTACCACCGACGTCACTTTGTGTTTATTGTGTAATGGATTTGGGTTTCCTTGCTTGAGGAGGGACAAGACATAATCTATCCCACTGGGTACAAGGCTGTGCGTTACTATTGGGTGCGTTTTCAGCCCCATTGAGAAACACCCCAAATGCCTTGTGGCTTTTTGATTGCAGGTAATGATGAGAAGCTGGTGACGGTCAGACTTCACGCCTGCGCTCCTGTTGGTTTCTTCAAACTGAGCCGCTTCCATCCCAGCAAAAATCATGTTCGTACTGCCTGGTTCCTCGAGCAGCCTGCCCAGGAAGGTCGGTAACATAATGACTTCTCTCAGCCCTTTCCTGCTGTAATCTTGTCATGCAACACTTGGCTTTTTCTGATTCTGAAATCTCTAATATGAACTCCACACCCTCCATCGGTGGCCTTTAGCCTCTCCCCACACTCAGTCGAGTGTCTTTAGCCTCTGCCCACACTCAGTCGAGTGTCTTTAGCCTCTGCCCACACTCGGTCGAGTGTCTTTAGCCTCTGCCTACACTCGGTCGAGTGTCTTTAGCTTCTGCCCACACTTGGTCGAGTGTCTTTATCCTCTGCCCACACTCAGTGGAATTCTCCTAAAATCCCTTCGACTTGCATTTTATCTCTCTCTGCCTTCAAAAAAACCTCTTTAAAAAAAGCTATTATTTTGGAGGCACCCCAGATGGTGCTGCAGGGTGGCCAACCTTTTGGCTGGATGCCCTATTTGACAAACGTCCGCTGGCTGCATAAGCAATATTTTTATTTTTCCCTTCCAGAATCATAACATTTACGGGTTACGGAGGGAGCGGGTGGGACAGATGAAATAGAGGGAGGGATGTGGGGGGGCAGATGAAATCGGCCTGTGGGCCACCAATTGGATCATCCTAGTGTAGTGGATAGAGCTATAGTTTACAGAGAGGAGTTCACTGATTCGAATCCTGGTCCGTACTGAGTTTGCTCGTCTCACCTGGTGCTGCAGGAAGAATTGGCCCGTCACCAGCTCCTGGTGCAAAATTCCTGCTCCTAGTTCCTGCACTGTTTGTGCACATGTGGCAGATAGGATGGGAGAGGTCAGGCTCAGCTGTGATATCCTCTCACCCGTGGGGAAAAGAAACTACCTCTTTAAGCTGCGCCTCACGTTTCATCTTCTTACTTGGTGATCCCTGTCCTCCTTGTGAAGTACTTCAAGATGATTGTCCTGGACTAAAGGCGCTACATACATGCAAATTGTTGTTACTGGATCTCTAATGTGCATCTTTACAGTAAATATAATGTGCATCTTTGCAGTCAATCAGTGTGAATTCATTGTCCCTGTAGAATTCTGGGTTTAGACAACAACAGACATAAAAACTTGCATATATATAGCTCCCTTTATGTAGCATCTCGGAGCTCTGACATAGGAGAAGGTATCTGACGTTCTTTGGGACCCTGAATCAGTGCCTTTGAGGAAGGGGAAGGAATGATGACTCCCCTTTGCTTGAATAAATAGATTGACGAATCTTGAACATCAGACCTGTGCCCTTATTACATGATTACCAGGGAAGGTTATTGATCTGCTGTGTTTGCGTGCTTTTTGCAAAGGACATGGTGACCCTGAGATAAGAGTGCCAGAAAAGCGGCAATCACTGGCGTCAGTGACTTCCTGGGTTGTGTAATGTGGAACCACACGTGTGATTACGCTTTCTCAAGAATGCTGTTTTTCACACAATGTTTTTGTTTCCCAAATTCTTTTTCACCTTCAGATTTATGACTCACTAATGAGGATATTATCTTACGCTGGTAATGGCGGTTGAGGTGAATTATGTAAAGAAGGGCTTACTCACCCCTCATCCTGAGATCTTTTCTTCACTGCTATCTGGGTCTTTCGCATCACTATAATCTCTGTCTTTGTCCTCGCTCTGTTATCTTTGTTTTTCTCCTCACTCTATTATCTTTGCCTGTCTCCTCGTCGGCGATCTTGGGATCTAAGGCTTCCTGACCCTCACCCAGGGAGGATAGTCAAGATGGAGGAGTGGTTACTGGACATTGAGGAGGTGTGAAGGCAAGAGTCCGAATGCTCCAGTCAGGAGAGAGCCTCAACTGTCCGAAAGTCACAGTGGGAAAGTTTTGAGTTCATTTATTTTCGGGAGGATAGGGCTCTTCATGGAAAACAAAGTTTTTATTGTGTGTGTGTTTTTCTCGTTAGGAAGTGGCGAGCCTCCTACGCCTCACTACAATAACTCGGTTCTGTCTGATCTGGTGATGGAGCAGCATCTTCACTTCCTCTGTAGCTCTGCCACCGATTTCCAAGGGATGAAGGACGGCATCGCCATTTTGAAAGTCTGGCTGCACCAGAGAGAGCTGAGCAAGGTAACTTTGCCGCGCTCCCACCACCAACCTGCACAGATTCACTTGGTATCTCGATCACCAGCTTACCCTCCCCCCCCTCTCTCTCTCTCTCTCTCTCTCTCTCCCCCCCCTTCAATCCCTCCAGGGCTATGGCTGCTTCAGTGGGTTTCTTGTGTCCATGTTGGTGTCGTACCTGCTCTCAAGGCGTAAACTCAACAAGATGATGAGCTGCTGCCAGGTGCTTCGCAATTGTCTCCAATTCTTGGGTAAGAGAGACTTATGGTTTACTACTACTACTAATAATAATTAAGTACTCATAATACTTGCACTTGGTACAGTGCATTATCATGTTGTAAGGACGTCTCAAAGTGCTTCACAGGAATTATTGTACAATGGAGTGATTGTGTATTTGTAGGCAGATAATTGTACACGGCAATGTCAGACAAGTTTTCTTTCTTTCCTGCTCAGAGTACCTGCGAACGCATTTAATGAGTGGACCCTGTTCACTAATCCAGAATAATTAATATAATAGTAATAGTCATTTACGTTTGATACACAGTGGCGTTCATGTCAGGAGGATGTCTCAAAGTGCTTCATCAGATTTTATTGTAAGGTGTGTTGACCAATATTTTATAGGCGATGAGATCAAACATAGCAAATCCTATTGCATAGCATATGCAGCGCTGAAACAGGCCATTCAGCTCAACTAGTCTATGCCAGTGTTGTATGCCCTATTTGAGCCTCCACCAAACCTAGTCACCTGCCTCAAATAAAATTGGTGATCGACTTCATGGCTGTTTTTAAGACATTGCAGTGCACAAATTAGCTGCCATGTTCGTCTGCAAAGTGCACAGTCACAACACTACCGTATATCCTGTGAAGCGCTTGTGAGACAGTCCTTCCGACATGAAAGGCACTATATCAAATGTAAGAATTATTATTATTTACGGAACCTAACGGTGTATCTAGTTTATCAAGTTTTTAATATCTCATCTGTTGCGAATTGTTCTGTCCTTGTTCAGCTGCAACAGACCTGACTCAGAATGGAATCAATTTTTCCTTGACCAGTGATGTGTCAGCGGTAAGATGATCTGATTTCTTTCAAACTTCTGCAACTATGCATATGCAATGTTAGGTCTGAAGCGAGTTGTGTTCTGCCTCTGATGGGAAAATGGGAGTTATGGGGGAGAGGGGTATTCTGGAAGGATGAGATAAAATGGATCAATGGCCTTCTTCATGCAAACCGATCTTGAAATTGTGTAGTCTCCTAAAACCTGGAAACAAGATCTGAGTAACGCATTATTTATTCAAGGTCTCTAAGTCTGAACACATAATTGCTTTCTTTTAAAATAGTCTCTGACAATGCAGCAACACTCACCTCCAGCATTACATTGCAGTGTTGGTCTAGTCTACTTGAGCTTAAAGTCCCGACATGGGGCTTGAACCTGTGACGTTTTGACTCACATTCTCCCAATGTGAAGGGCACTATACCAAATCCTAGGATTATTATTGTTTATTATAATCCCCAATGGGTATGATGCACTGTGTTAAGGGAGTTTGGTTTAAGATCATGTTCTCTGGGTGATTCGAGAAAGCACCATTTTAAAGCAGTAAAAAGGTTATTATTTTCTGCGGAGTGCCACTTGGGTTGAGAAAAAGGTTTTGTTTTCAAAAGAAAAGTGTCCTGCGCCAACTTTTTTTGAATCTTGAAGTGGGAGGGGGAAACTCTTTGATTTCTCAAATTAGAAACATGTATGCTATTTTAAAAGAAAACAATTATGTGGTCTGTGGTTCCACAAACCATTTGGTATGGTGCCTTTCATGTTGGAAGAACATCTCAAATAGACGTTTATCAAACACACAAATTACTATTATACTGTAACATGTAGTGACTGTAATTTGTAGATGAACGTGACATTTGCACACAGCATTATCCCACAAACAGCCATGAAGTGAATGACCAATTTTATCTGAAGGGTTGTTGGCTAGGATACCAGGGGAAGCTCCTCTTTTCTAAATCGTGCCATGGGATCTGTAGTCTCCACCCAGACAGGCAGATGGGAAGATTGTAAGCCAGGAAATTCACTTCTGGACTGGCGGGGTAGATGCGTTTAACATCTCATTCAAAAGATGACACCTCTGTCTCAATAATGTGGAGCTTCCCCCAGGATTGCCTTGGGGTGCCTGCTTAATGTGTGAGCTCAAGTCTTGATTTGAGGTTTGAAACCACAGTCAGTCTTCTGTCCCAGAGATGAAAGTGCTACCAAGCAAGTCACGGTTTAACTTACTGAAATGTTTTGACCTTTCCTCCTCCAGCCATCGCTTGCAGACTTTCACCAGGCCTTCGAAGTGGTTTTCGTGGATCCTTCCGGCTTTGTAAATCTCTGCGCTGACATGACAGCCAACAAATACAAAGAGGTACTTTTTTTTAAAAACGCTATCAGCTGGGCTGGACTTTCTCAGTGTGTGTTTGGGGGAAGACGTTTATGAATTAAACAGATTCAGAGGCAGCAAATCCTGCATCCTATCTCCTTTCTCCACCTTTCTACGGGGTACGTAAGGACATAGGAAACAGGTAGAGGCCATTCAGGACATCAAGCCTGTTCTACCACTTTATTACATCTTGGCAGATCTTTTAATAATAATCTTTGCATTTGATACAGTGCCTTTCACGTCGAGAGGACATCTCAAGCATTTCACGGTTCACTGTAAAGTGCAGTGACTGTTTATTTTTGTAGGCAAACTGTATCCCAATGTCATACTCCTTAATACTTCTGTTACCCAAGTCTCCGTTTATCTCTTTAAAATGTCCCTGTTGGATTCATGTCTATAGCTTTCTGGTGCATTCCACATTTTTACAACCATCTGCGTGAAGAAATGCTTCCTGACCTCATTTCTACCTTGGCTCAGATTTTGAGGCTATACCCACCCCTCCAGCTGTATTTGTCTCGAGGTTACCACATGTTTGTTAACAAGCCATGAACTCCTGAGATAATCTCTCTTATGCACTTGATGTTTCCAGGTTCAACATGAAGCTAAAAGATCTCTGGAGATTATAGATGACAAAACCATGGACGGGTTTGAAGCGCTGTTGCTAACACCGAAGCCCCTTCTTCGAACATTCGACCACGTCTTTCAGTAGGAAAATCTTTATTAATTTGTTTTGTTCTGGTTGAGGGAGGAGGGGAATTGGGATCTTAATTTGCAGCAGTTTTTAATTTGTGGGCATTTTGCAGCACTCCGAGATGGATTGATATCCAGATCCTCACATTCACCACCAAATTACTTCATGTCCTGGCACTCCACACCTCTCCAACTTGCTCATATCTGAATCCTCTACCTGCCTCCTTCGCTCAGCTGGCTCGGGCCTCTCAGATCAGCGGCTGTGCTTTCAACAACAACTTGCATTTATATAGCTCTCCTCACGTAGGGTAGCATCCCAGAGCGCTTTCAGCCACTATGCTTGGAAACTCTTTAACTTCCTGAATCTCTCCGTCTTGCCTGTCTTTGGAATTCACCTGAAAACTTGCCTCTGAAGACAGTTAGCTCGCCTTTCGCCCTGGCTCTGTGCAAAGCTACCTCTTAGTCGCAATCCCTCATGAAGGACAGTATCTAAAATTGTTTTTGTGTTGTAACCAATTTCTTAATCAGAAATTTAAAATGATCAATTCTCTTTAAAGAGAAAAAACCTGCACCACATTGACTGTAGCAAAAAAAAGCCGTGTTTCAGAAATTTGCAACGTTTTAGGAATTTGGTAAGGAAATCTGCTAAGAAATAACGCAAATTAGACCCCGATATTTCTCTTCACCAAGACTTGTGTTTATTTTTCCCCCAATAGTCTGAGCAGCCCAGTCAAGTTGCAGGGAGGCTGCCAAAAGCTGAAGCTGCTGAACGAGTTGATAGACCGCGGCGGAAACTATGTGGCTGCCATCATGCCTCACCTCCTGTCACTCTTATCCCGGGGCCTGGGGCAGAGGACTCACCTTCTCGCTCACGCTCTTCCACAGATGCACGAAGTAAGTTCTTTTATATAAAAAAAACACGATCTCTGGTGGTGTCTTGAAAGCTTTCCACATCAGGACTTTGAGCTTGTGGTCTGGACTGACACTCCAGCACAGTGCTGGGGGTGTGTTGTGTTGTTGGAGGTGCAGTTCTTTGGTTGAGATGTTAGACTGAGACCCTGTCTGCCATTAGCCCCGATCGTTGCTTGCCGTTTCACTAAAATTTCAATCATTTTATTTTACAGTGGCCAATAACTGCGGAGCCTCCGAAGCACAAAGACATTGGACATCTGTCGTTTGGACTTTTACTGAACCCTGAGTTTTCTACCAATATTCTGGAGAAGGGACCCCAGGCAGACAGCCCTGAGGTAAGTATTTTTTTTTCTCTCCCCTTTGAAGCATGCCTTTTTTTTCCCCTTTGGATGGCACGAGTTGGGCTGAATGGCTTGATTCTGTGCCTTATTTTTATGCTCTTCAGGATAATGTACAGAAATGATCTCTTGGCACTATTCGAAAAGAGAAGGGAGATTCTCCCGGGATCCTGTCCAACATCAATGCCCCAGATAAAATTGGTCATTTGTTTCATGGCTGTTTGTGGGACATTGCCTGTGGGCAAATTGACGGCCACGTCTGCCTACAAATACCCAGTTGCTACACATCACGGTAAAATCCTGTAAAGCACCTTGGAATGTCCTCCTGACGTGAAAGACGCTGTATCAAATGTAAGGATTACAATAGAAATCCGGTTTGCGGTCACTTCGGTAATCCAGCCACCTCACAATTGGGGGCAGATTTTCAGTCTTTCATGGTCAATATTAAAAGACAGGCTGTCCGTCTGCTTCAGTAAACCGGGCACCTCACTATTCAGGACAACGGTTATTGATTGCGGCCGCTACAAGCGCCCTCCTCCGGGACAAACGCGCTACTAATCTGTACACAGGCCTTGGGCATCTCGGGCTGTTTGCTCGGTGCTGCTACTGTGGGTGGAGTGGGCTCTGGTTGCGTATGCGCGGCGCGGGGAGTGTTGGGATTGCGGAAGCGACGCGAGCGGGAAAATTGTGTTGGCCCGGCGCCTGTGGCCTAACCTGAGCTCCTGCGGCCAATTCTTGGTAAGTTGTGTAAACGTGTCACCACGGAAAGAGTTGTCCTTACGTGAGAGAGTGGCCTTCATCAAAAACAGTAAGAGCAAAAGTCAGAGACAGTTGGCTGTGATCTGTGGCATCGGCAGAACACAAGTTGGACGCATCCTCAAAAGGAAGGCTGAATAAGTGATGGCTTTTGAAGAAAATCAACAGCCTAATAGAAAACGTGTGTGTTTGAACTCTCAGAAAGAGGACTCCTTCTTCAAGAAATGAACATTTTGTGTGATTTTAATTTCTCATGTGAACTTCAAATGACGGAACCTAAGATCTGTTTTAAACGTGACAGTGTGCCTTTATGTTAATGAGATGGCAAAGTATGTTTGTTGAATGTTCATCACCCTTACTCATTGCCAATGTCCTTATCATTAATTACATCAGTGACCTCAATCACCCGACCTGTTTCAGTAATCAGGTCACCTCACGAAGTAGGTCACTTTTGCCCAGTCACTTGAGTGACCTGATTTGTGAGGTTCTACTGTATCGTTTTTTTAGGCCGCAGAATTCAGGAATTTCTGGGGAGAGAGGTCGGAGCTGAGACGTTTCCAGGATGGCTCCATCTGCGAGGCCGTCCTGTGGAAGGGTGACAACGCGTGCGACCGGCGTCTAATCCCAGAGCAAATCATCGCTCACCTCCTTCAGCTGTAAGTGACGTCGGGGCTTGTGTTGAAATTCACTTTCACAGTGATCAGAGGCCTGGAACTTCCACCTCGTCTTCGCCCGCAAAGTGCATTTTTTAAAATATTTTTAAAAAAAAAATGCATTATCAGTAGAATTGTGGAAAATTCTTAAATTCAGCCTTAATTAAATTAAGAATGGGGCAAGGATACTAGCTCCTGTTAATTAATTTAATAGTGTATTAATTCTAATTAAATTGACCAACTTGGCTGCCATATTCGCCAAAAATGCAGTCTCTACACCTTGCAGTAATTCCTGTGAGATGTCTTCTCGTAAAAGGATTATGAGATCAGATCTAAAGATTACTACTGACTTATTTTTTTCTTCCCCTTGCTTCCCCCTTTCTCTTTTTCTCTCTCTCACTCGCCCACAGACATGCAGATCTTCCAGCATCTTCACTCTGCTATGTTGGTGGTCTATTGGATTCTGTCATCAAGATGGGAAAAGAGGTTAGTTTGGTTAACTTAATGGTTGAATAACGTAGTTAGGAGAGAGAGTCTTCTAAAAGGGAGAGGTGGGGGTGGTGTCTCATGAGTCTGGCAATGGATGCCATAAATATAAAACTATAGGAGAGAATGATGAAGGGGTATTTCCACGGCTGTAGTAACATTATCTTCCTACGGGTGGCACTGCTGAACTGATGGCTGGTTGTACAGCTCCTCCTTACAATACTTTCTGGTAAGCTCTGCAGCACTCCCAGCAGGTTGTTAGTGGTATTGCGGGGGATAAACTAACATAGGAATTAGGAGCAGGAAGGAGTAGGCCATTCGGCCCCTCGAGCCTGCCCCGCCATTCAATAAGATCATGGTTGATCTTCTAACCTAACTCCATCTGCCCGCCTTATCCCCATATCCCTTAATCCCTCTATCCTTTAGTAGGATACTAGCTCCTGTTAACCCTGCAAGCCAAAGCCCTAACGGGTAGGGTCATCCTAGCTGGACAAACAGCGGGAAAGCCACAGTGATCAATGGCAAGCTATGCCTTTTTTGCTGGTTGGACTCCAGCAATACCCCAATGTGCACACTTGAGTCTCCAAGCCTTGGCTCTTGCCAACATGCGCCTAATCCTCTCTGGAATTAGATAAGAGTACCATATCAATTGCAAGGATTATTATTATACTATAATACTTGCAAAGAGAAAGATTCTCTTTGGTGACTTTTTTGAGATGAGAAAGCTATTAATTAGTCTTTCAAATAAAAAAAAGTGAAACATTTTATGTGTCCAAGTGCTTCACAGGATGTTTTGTAAAGTATAGTGACTGAGTATGTTGTAGATAAAATCCTGTTGTCTTAAGAGAACATATAATTCTATTGAAAGCACGATTTCCCTGATTAAGTGTGTGTTTACTATTATTATTAAAATTATAATTACTAAAATTATTATTCACTGTCACAGCCGGCAGGGTCTGGAGAGGAGGAGAACGTCCGGGTGGTAAAGTCGTACGACGACCTGAGTCGAAAGCTCTGGAACCTTAATGGACTTCCTCTGACAATCACTTCGGTCCAAGGCACACATCCTGTATTCCGATACACAGATGTAAGTCACCTTTTCTTAACATCTCCTAGAGTAATGCTGATCGGCTTGGCTCAGGAACTGGACTGTTGAGAGCGCCACAGGGGTTGACTTGATTGTGACATTCTGTTGCTGAACATGTTGCAGCCGGCTCAGCTCCCAGAAGGTCCCCTTACCTCCCTACTCCCTCCCCCCCCCCCCGAGGTAAGCAGGTAAGAAGTCAAAACGACCAATTAGTTGTTTTGGCAACTAGTTCGTCACTTGACTTCTTAGCAGCACAGTGGCCCCGTCGAGTCGCTCAGCACCGAGAGTACTTTGAACAGGCAGAAATGGCAAAGCTTCAAGGCTCTTGTAGTGTAGCTCAAAGTATGTGTGGTGCACGAGGTCCTGTCTGTCTGTTTGGGTGGATGTTAAAGATCCTGTGATTCTGACCGAAAAGAGAAGGCGGCTTCTCCCGATGTCCTGGCCAACAATTCTCCAGATAAAATTGTCTGTTCACTTTTTGGGCGGTTTGCAGGACATTGCTGTAGGCAAATTGAATGTCGAGATCGCCTGGCAATTAGACACTCTCTATGCTTTACGGAACTTTGTGAAGTACGGTTGGGCTCTTTGAGATGTTATTGACTGTATAGGCGCTGTATCAAATCTAAAGATTACTATTATATGCTACAATCTCATAGTTTTACAGCTGTAATACATTCCTCTTTTAAACGACCTCCCTCTCAATTTTGTTTTTGTAGGTTTTCCCTGCGTTGCCGATAAAACCGGATATTTCTTTCTACGTAAAGGATAAGAAGAGTAATTGCTTGCTCCCTTCTGTTGACAAGCCATGTCCTGCATATGTCCCGGCACTGAAAGGTAAAGGTTACTTTAACAGCTGGAAATGCACAGCAGCTGCACACAGCACTCACACGAGAAGCTTTCAGGCTTCAAGCGCTCTGAGGTGCTGCCCCATGTGAAGGGCACTATATAATTGCATGTTGTTGTTGAGAAAGATAGGCTAATGTTTCAGAAGCATTCAGAAGCACCAGAAATGTCTCTTTCTGTGTCAGGTGCTGACCGGATGATGTGAATTTACTCTCTCTTCCACTTTTATTTCAGAAGTTCAAAGTTGAATTGATTTTTTTTCCCTCTAGTCTGTTGATCTTTTAGCTGTCTTGTTGACATACAGTGCAGTCTTGTTTTGTCTGTTTTTGCTCATGAAGGCGGGTACCCTGTGGACATGCTGATGATGTCACTTCCAGCAACAGTAGCAGGAAGTGCCGTCAATGGTGATCTGATGATCTGGAAGCTGACCATTTTGTAGTATAGGAAGCTACCTGTCTTTTGTGTGCATGCGAGATGCATACAGAAGCGGTCTCCCCCCTCCCACCCCCATTATAAGGCTGATTTGGATATAATGTGGTTCTACTGCATTTGCTGTTGATGCACATAGATTTTCTGTTCTGAGAAACCAAAGATAGAGTACGACTGTGCTTAAAGTAGATTTTCTAAAAGGATGAGATCCAATGGGCCTTCTTTATCCAAACCAATCTTGTGTTTGTGACTGGACCACAAATTCCTTTAGTGAGAAACTTATGGTGGGTCTGAACCAGGCAGTCTGAAGGAGGGTCTGAAATTTGTGAGGTTGTGTCATTAACATTCTGTCCATTTGCATCCACTGTGTTTTTCTGAAGGCAGTTCTACAATATTGAATAATCTAATGATCGAAAACTACATTTAAAAAAATTATCTTCTCAATCACATAGTTATATGTCATATGGAAGGAAGTGGAAAATGGCCTCAGGAGAAAGATGCTCTAAAACGGATCAAAGCAGCATTTCACATCAGACTGTCTGAGCTGCTTCATCAACAGCATCACCTAACCTGCCAACCTTCAGTCACTCACCTTGATGTGTATAAGGTATGTCCCGTGTACAAGGCTGACCATCACAAGTCTAAACGAGGGAAGGGGATGGGGGATTGGTATAACCATTAGATTTTACCTTGGATGGCTGCCCCATTGTAGTGGTAGAGCTGGAGCTCACAGGTTCGAATCCTAGTTTGAATTGTTTTGCTGGTTTGGCCAGCCTGTGTGGGGACATAAAATCGACTGCAGCTTTCCAGGGATACTGCTGTTCATCCCTCCTCAGCATCCTCTACTGATTGTGCACGTGTGTGGCAGCTGGGTGAAGAGAGGTCAGGTTTGTTCTTGACACCCTCTATAGTCGAATGGCCTTTCAGCATTCACTACCAAGGCTTGCACATTAGCGATGCTCACTTGGGCTGGGTAGCGGAGGGCAGCCAGCGCTTGAGGAACTGAACCTCAGGGAGAGGAGGCCAGACGACGAGAAGAGAGGCACACACGCTAATGGGAAGGGAATTAGAAAAATAATTGAGGACACATTAAATGCTATATATAAACACGTTTAGACAAAAATTATAGATGGCATTAGTTTTGTAATTAAGAAATGATTGATTGTTGTACATATGGTTTACAATTTACACTTATGTAGCGCCTTTAATGTCAGGAAGACGTACCAAAGCACATACATAATGGTATCTGGCTCCCGGAACTGCGGGGGTGGGGTTGGGGGGTGGAAAAGTACGGTCAAAACTTGTTATTTCCTGGTCTCGTATATCCTTGTGGCTTTAATCCACTGTGTAATCCTCTTCTTTGTTGATGGTTCCCTGTCTGCTCTCTTCAGGATGGTTATGTTTTCCGAGTGCAAGTGGCCTACCACAGGGAGCCTGTCGTTCTGAAGGAAATCCGAACGCCGGAAGGTTTATTGAAGAGTCAGGACACCAAGGAGTCCCTGCAGCTGGAGCTGGAAACCATTCATCTCCCGTATCTGACCAGCACACTGCACGGGTAAGGGAGGGACACTGTGCCTCCTGTCATAAGAGCTGGTCCAACACTGAACTTCTTCACCTCACCAGAAGTGAATTATATGAATGATAAAACACAAACACAATACAAATAATACCAACACAAACGATAGAAATACTACAAATAATGCAAATGTAATACATTTATATAGGGTTTACATTTATATAGCGCTGGGCTGCGTGGGGACATCAAATTGGCTCCGGCAGGTGGCTGTCCCAAGGCGCTGGACAGTTATGGCTTGTCACCTGGACTTGGGTGGTGGAAGCTGAGCGGGGAGGGGAAAGATGACCGAAAGCACTGTAGGTTTTGAGATGGACCTTGAACAAAGTGAACAAAACAAGTGAAGGAGCAAGTCAGAGGGACTCCGGGATGAAGTTCCGGAGAGCGGGGACAGATAAGCTGAAAGCACAGTCGTTGATGGTAGGGCAGAGAGATATGAAGCCGGCCAAGTGTTCTCTGAGCAACTTGATTAAAAGTATATTATGAATAATGCATAATAATAAATAACATATAGGAGTAAATGACGATGCAATATTGCAATATAAATATGTACCCACCCTCCAGTAGACGCACACAAAACCCAATCACTTCTGATGCATTAATTCCACATTCTCAGAACCCTTTTGTGAATCCAAGAATCTTCACTGCGCAGAACAGCAGGAGAGCTCATTGTGCTTATACTGGTGCTCGCTCTCCCACTGGAGCAATCAGATCTAATCCCATTTCCCTGCTCCCCTTTCCCTTTATTATTAATACAGTGAACTCCTGATACTAAAGCACTGTCTAATATCATCACATGGCTTATTATATCACCGTGCTGTCTATATCCCAGCTGCTTTCCATGTAAACTGTGAATAAGGCCCCACCCCCTTATTTAGTCACTCTGCTCGAAAGGTATAAAGTCACATTCCATACATCCCCGTGAGTAAAATATCAGATATATCATCGAAGCAAACTTGCCTGTACCACGAGAAAATGTTGCTAAGCTGCCCAGCGAAACGGGAAATATATAGAAAACGGAGAACTGTAATTGTAAGCCAATATTAATTGCTGAAGGTGGGGTGGCACTCAGAAGGTTAAACTAACTTAGTTTTCATTTTCAATCCACGACTGTTTGTGGGACATTGCTGTGCGCAATTGGCTGCCGCGTTCGCCCACAAATATACAGTCAATTCACTTTACAGTGTGTTCTGTGAAGCGCTTTGGGACGTCCTCCCGACGTGAAAAGCGCTATATCAAATGCAAGGATTATTATTATATTAGCCCAAAGAGCTAATTGCAGAAATTACTATTATTCTTATGCATCTGCAAAAGTGAGAGAAAATGCCTTTGTAGTATAGGACCTGGATAGAATGTGTCATAAACCTTCGAAGGAAGTGACTGAAAATCTAAATCAGTGACAAACATAGCGTGAAATGACAAGTGTTAAATATTCATTGCATTTGCTGCCTATTTAGCTGGTACGTGATAACAAGGTATAACATAAAAACTGTGCAGTATGTATTGCTGTCTTCCTGGCCACCACACCCTCTAGTGGCCCTGGAGGACTCATGCCTACATAGTCACCTGGATGTATAGTTACTGAGCTCTTTTACCTGGGAGTGACGATTTATTAAGAGTTAACTGTATTTACCCAGAAGAAGAAATGTTTTGTGTTTTAAGCTTTCACATCACAGTGGGCACTCAGTATGCTTTACTGCCTGTGTATTAACATGGTCCACCCCTGATCTGTGTGTCCTAGGCTACAGCAGCAGCATTCTGCCTACAGCGGAACCTGCAGGCTTGCCAAACGGTGGATCAGCGCCCAGCTGCTCAGCGATGACATCGGTGAGGAGAGCATCGACCTCCTTTCGGCCCACCTCTTTCTGCAGCCGGCCCCTCACTCACCACCTGCGTAAGGACCCGCTTTAACTTGGTGGGGCGGGAGGGGGGCTTCATTGGACACAGACCCAAATACAGACTACAGTAAACCCCCATCTCCGGGTTAGGAGAAATTATTTCATACACAGAGCAGTTAGGGTATGGAGTTTTGATGGTGCTTACGGTCACCTCCACCCTCCCTCTCCCCCCGGCTCATTGTCAGACTCTGCCACTGTCAAGCACTCCGGGACGCTACCCCATGTGAAGGGCGTTATAGAAATGCAAGTTGCTGTTGGGAATGCCCTGCAGGGAGCGGTGGTAGAGGCAGAATCCATATTGGTTTTCAAGTGGAGACTAGATTTAAAGAAATCAACTACAGGGAGTATGGGGAAAAGGTAGGTAAATGGATTGCTCTTAAAGGAGCCAGCACAGACACGATGGGCCTAATGTGCTTTGTGCTGTATATTTCTGAGGTTCTAGATGAGGATGTTACAGAGCGTTTTGGTGGTTCTATTAACCGTTATTCTGGTAGAATGCAATTGGCGGTTTGAGTCCTGTGAAACATGTGCCTTTTCCAAAGCAAAGTCTTTCAGCTTTGCCAACAGCAGGTGGCAGGTACAGCTGGTGTCACACCTGTAGCTGTAAGGAACCTAGAGGTTGTTGACTGAAAGAGCAAAGCAGGTGAATGAATCTTCTCATTTTTGCTGTTTGTTCCGTTGTTACGATTATAGGAAGGTGAGCGAGTAAAGTTCTTTTTCATACCTTTAAAGCTTTATGCAGGTGTCTCTCTGGCTCTGTCGGTAGCTCCCACCTCTGAGTCAGAAGGTTGTGGGTTCAAGTCCCACATCGGGACTTTGAGCTCACAGTCTAGCGTGACACTTCAATGCAGTTCCAGATAGCTAGGTCTGCACTACATTGTCAGACATGCTGTCCTTCAGACAAGACATTAAACCGAGGCTCCGTTTGCCAGTTTTGGGTCGATGTTGAAGATTGGATAGCGCGATTCAAAAAGAGAAGGGAATTCTGGCCAACAATCCCCCAGAAAAAATGTCATTCACTATGCACTTCATGGCTGTTTGTGTGCAAATTGGCTGCTGCGTTTGCAGTAAAATACCGTGAAGCTCTTTGAGATGTTATGGCAAAGTGTTATGGTTCTATTCCAAGTGCAAGCATTATTATATTACAATTTGCTTTTTTCCCCTGTTATCTGATTTCTGTTTAGATGTCCTCAAGTGGGCTTCCTTCGGTTTCTAAATCTCTTGTCGACGTTCGATTGGAAGAATAACCCGCTCATTGTGAACCTGAATTATGACCTAAAAGGTGAGGGCTGAACTGAACCCCAATAATATGTTCATCCAGGCTTGACAAGAGTTTCTCCTGGTGT